>NC_056728.1:1891465233-1891640233 GCF_019279795.1 Protopterus annectens | reverse complement strand
AATAGACTCTAGGGTGACCAACTGTGAAGCAACCTTGTCTTAGACTTCATCAGTTATGGCTCCTGCCAGGGTATCTGTTAACTTCTTAATCAGATCCCTCTGGAGTCTGGTGAAGTGTGCCATAAACTTCAAAGACTGCAAAGCAAAGTCGATGAAGCATACACCTGCTTTATAAACCTATCCATTGCCCAAGACTCTATTTGGGGGATGGATAGTGGAACTTTTCTCTTCCAGTCCTTTTTTGTGGTGGCCGCTACCACCATGGCATCTACTAGTAATCCCTTTGTCCAAAACTGATGGTCCTCTGGTGCAATTAATATTTTGCCTGGCCTCTTGGGGATAGGTTCTAAGGTGTTTGAAGCCTTCCACATCTGCTGCGAGATCAACTTAATGAAGTCATCAGTAGCTGGAGTAACCCAAGAGGTAGATGGTTGAGTGCCAAAGTCCTGCAGGTACACTGCTTCCTTCAATGAAGGCTTTTGAAATGTCCAGGCACCCCTCTGTTTAAAGATTTTAAGGATGTCTCCAAAGGAGACAACTTCCAGGGGAGACTGTGGGAAACTCTCCCCTTCATCAAAATCAATGTCTTCTGTGATGGATTCCTCTGGGAAATCTAAATGTTTCCTCTTACACTTCCTCTTCTGAGAAACCTCCTCAGTGGGATGATCTGGGAAGGTATCACAAGAAGACAATACCTGAACACATGTCTTTTGAGGCTTTGGCACTCTCTGTCCAAGTGTTGAGATTGGAGGAAGCTCTAGACCATAGGAAGGATTTGGAAATTGCTCCAATGGGAAAAGAACCAACTGGATGACCACAGTGGGCAGGGCCCTTTCCACCACCTGTAAAGCAGGCACCCCCCAAAGAGAGAAGGGAGCCCAGAACCAAGAAAGACTGCCTCGGAACCATGGTCACTTCCTGTCCTGAAGAAGCAGCCTTGAAACCAAAGCCGGAGTAGGGCTAACATGTGCCAAAGCCCTTAGGTCCAGAGACAGCTCTGAAAACATGAAAGTTGAGTTCAACCCTTTGGAACCGACAGTAAAGCCAGCACCACGAGAGATCTCCAGAATGGACAGAACTGAAGAACTCAGGGTAGAAACCGATACCAGAGATGCAGATCTCATTGGAACCAAAACAATCAGCACTGAGAAACTCAGAGCTGGAATCTTGAAGATCTCAGAGGAGGTTAGAGGAGGAAGAGTTGGAGGGGTCACAGAAGAAGGGGTTCTGGCACACAAAGGGGATGAAACCGAGGACACAGCTGTCTGCCCCCTCACCCTGAGGAAAGTACAGTTGTGTACACTTACCATAAATGTAGATGTTCGAGTGTATTCACTGTTGCGGTCATTACATTTGGGTAATCTGCTGGCAGGTTGCCCTCAGTCAGCCTGAATAACAAAGTCTTGGGTCCTGCATCAGTTGCTGTCTCCTCTTCCATGATGTCAGGTCATCAGGGTTATAAAACATGCAACCAATGCCATTTTAATCAGTTTTTCTTGTCCCAGATGTCAGGTACCCCCAAATGGGGAGCAAATATATATATAAATAAACTGTAAATATATAAATGCACCTTAGAAACATAAAATTTACCTTCAACTAAAAGCAAATACATCACAAAGGCTTTTGAGTATAGTGAAGGAAAGAAAATGTATAGAATGGGGGATGGCATGTGGGTAACCCGGACTGCAACAGTGAATACACTCGAACATCTACATTTATGGTAAGTGTACACAACTGTACTATGTTCTTCATGATTCACTGTTGCAGTCATTACATTTGGGTAGAATCCCAAAGCTATGGATGGGAGGATGGAAGTAAACAGCATTAGGGGCAGCTATAAGGCCCTGCAGGACTGCAGTGACAAAGTCTGCTCTGGATTTAGAGAAGATAGGTAAATGGTAATGCTTTGTGAATGTATGAACAGAGCTCCAAGTGGCAACTTCTAGAATGTCTTTGGTTGGGACCCCTCTGAGAAAAGCTGCTGAAGTAGAGGCAGCCCTGGTGTAATGGGATCAAATTCCCATGGGCACAGGTTTACCATGGTGCAAATAGCAGAAACGAATGCAGTGGCTTATCCACTTAGAAATAGTCTGTTTTGATATAGCCTTCCCCTCTGATTCTGCAGCAAATGCTACCAGTAGTTGCTCAGACTTTCTTAGAGATTTTGTCCTGTTTAAGTAGAATCTTAGTTGTCTGTGTACATCCAATGAATGCAGAATCCGCTCCCCCTGGTTTTGCAGATTTGGGAAAAAAGTTGGCAGGTGAATGGTCTGGTTAAGAGCTACACTGGTCACCACCTTAGGCATAAAAGAAGGATTGGTCCTGAGGGCCACCCTGTCTGGCTAAAATATAATGAAAGGCTCCACTGCCATGAGAGCCTGTAGTTCTGAAACCCTTCTTGCTGAAGTGACTGCCAAAAGAAAAGCTGTCTTCCAGGATAGAAATGTTATATCTGCAGTAGCTGCTGGTTCAAAAGGAGGCAGGGTGAGGTTTTCCAGCACAAAATTGAGGTCCCATGCAGGAGTAGGTGTTCTCTTGGAAGGCCTTAAAATTTTGGCCCCTCTGAGATACTGTTTAAGCAGTGGATGAGAAAAGAGGGGAGGCTCTGTGTTGTAATGAGCCAAGATGGCAGAGGCATGGATTTTTATTGAAGAAAAAGATAGGCCCTTGTCAAGCATCTCAGTTAAGTATTGTAAAATCTGAGGCATATTGGGCTTTGCTGTGTCTATTCCTTGTGCTTGGTTCCAAGCACATAATCTCTTCCATTTATCAGCATAAGATTTTCTAGTACTAGGCCTTCTGGCTTCCAAAATGACATCCATCACAGGTTTACTGAGAGATGTGGTTTGAATAATTAGTTGATTAGCCATGCTGCAAGATTCAGAGTTTGGAGCTGAGTGTGCAGAATTTGTTCTGCTGAGACAGTAGATGAGGTGTTTGAGGCAAGTACCACGGAGGAAGGTGTGACATATTCCTTAGAAGCGGGTACCAGTGCTGGCGAGGCCAGTCCAGAGCAATTAGGATCATTTTTGTTTTTTTCCTGTCTGACTTTTAGTAAGACCTTGGAAAGTAGAGGCAGAGGGGGAAAGGCATAGAATGATAGGTTTTTCCAGCTGAAGGATAGAGCATCCACTTTCCATGCTTTTTTGTGATGAGTTCTTGTGCTGAATTTGTCCAACTGATAGTTTTGGGGAGAGGCAAATAGATCTATGTCTGGACTCCCCCATTTCATTAACATGCTGAAGATGTCTGGATCAAGTTTCCATTCGTGTGGGTCCATAAGATTTCTGCTTAAGTCATTTGCCAGAGTATTTTGCTTTCCTGGCAGGAATTGAGCTTGAAGATGTATTTGGTAAGTCAAGGATGTGTTCCACAAGGCCATGGCTAGTTTGCAAAGGGGGTAGGAATGCGTACCCCCTGTTGGTTTATGTACCACATAACTGTGGTGTTGTCCGTCTTTATCTGTAGTTGTCCTGGATGAAGTAAGTCCTTGAAGGCTGTCAGAGCATTCTGAACAGCTAACATTTCTTTCTGGTTGATATGCAGATGCATTTGGTTTAGGATCCATTTGCCCTGAATACATCTCCCTGCCAGGTGGGCCCCCCAAGCATAGTCTGATGCGTCTGTAGTTGGGGTTTGGTTGGCAGGGGGTAGAGTGAATGACAGTCCCTTGTTTTAGTGACATATCTCTGCCCACAAAAGAAACTCCTGTTGTAGGCAGGGAATGAGAGGAATCATTGCTTCCAGGCTGTAACAATGCTGACTCCATAAACTTTTAAGGTACCATTGAAGTTTTCTCATATGCAATCTCGCATATGGAATTACTAGAATGCAGGATGCCATGAACCCCAACGCCTGCCGAATTTGCCTTGCAGATAACTGGGTATTTGTTGCCATTTGTTTGAAGTATGTTGTCAATTGTATTTGTCTGGTGTGAGGTAAGCCAGCTGGACTGTTGCATTCAAGCTTGCACCCAGGAATGTAATTATTTGAGAGGGTACCAGTTGTGATTTATTTTCGTTTATGGTGTACCCTAGGCATGCTAGAAGCCTTTTTACAAAAGCCAGATGTTGAAGAAGAGTGTCCTTGTCCTCTGCTTGAATGAGACAATTGTCTAGATAAGGATAAATTTGAATGTTTCTTTGTCTGAAGAATGCAGTTACTAGTGCCAGGCACTTTGTAAAGACCCTGAGCACAGTAGATAAGCCAAAGGGCAGTGCAGAGAATTGGTAATGCAAAAAACCTGCTTTGAAGTGGAGGTATCTTCTGCATGAGTCCCTTATTGGGATATGCAGGTATGCCTCTTTTAAGTCTAAAGTTACTAACCAAGCATTCTTGCCTAGCATAGGCAGTAGCTGTTGTAAAGTCAGCATTTTGAATTTTGGAATGTCCAGGAACATGTTCAAAATCGATAAGTCCAGTATTGGATGACATGAATTGTCTTTTCTGGGTACCAGGAAAAGTCTTAAATAAAATCCTTGTCCTTTTTCCTTTTCTGGTACCGGTTGAATAGCCCCCATATACATGAGGGACATAACTTGTTTCTGGGCCTCTGCCCACTGATTTTATGGCAGATCTGGCCATCCATTTGGAATTGGCAAAGTATGGAAATGAAATCTGTACCCCTGGGATACTATGTTTAATACCCACTTGTCCTGGGTAATTAACTGCCAATTTTGAGCATGAAGTGCTAGTTTTCCCCCCAAGGGGGCTGCCAAAAAATAAGTGCTTGGAGATGATAGAGATGATAGAGGGAAGTCATTGAGACTGCTTACTGTAGGGTTGTGCTTTGTTTACTCCAGATTTGGAGGTGGTGGCACCCCATTGCGTTGACCTGTAAGAACCTTGTGATTGATATCTGGAGCCTTTTGAGCACCTGGGTTTGCCCTGACTCTGTCGGACACAGTAAAGGACCACTTTTTAGTAGGCCAGTGCCTATTGAACCTGGGTGGCTGCACTTGCAAGAAATATTTTACAGTTTGCATAGATTTAGCTTTGTCTTCCATTTTCTTTAAAACCTCTTCTGCCTTATTACCAAGCAGAGTATCATGCTGCAATGGGCCATCCAACAATTTGGCTTTAACATGATCAGGCAGAATTTGCTCCTTGAGCCAGGCATGCTTTCTAATCACAGATCCAGTAATGGCGACCCTACAAGAGGCCTCCAAGGAATCAAAACCACATTGTAAAGTATGCTTTCCAACCTGTTCTGCTGAATGCAATAAATCCTGCAACTCTTTATTTTCCACACAATCAGAAATCAACATTTTCTGTTTCAGTAAGCCCATGACATGCTGTTGATATTTAAGCATATGAAACTCACAGTTTAAAGCCCTGATTCCCAAGGTTGCAGATGTATAAACCGTCTTACCACATCTATTCAGCGCCCTGGAATCTCTATAAGAAGGGGTAGGATTTTTGGCCATAGAAGCCTTAACACCCTTGGGACCCTGAGAAATAGTCTCTGGATCAGCAGCAGGATTTTTGAAAAGAAATGTGTGGGAGTGAGGAACCCTGTAATATCTGTCTGGCTTACTAGGAGCCAGAGGCAGGGAATCAGGAGCCATGCTTGATTCCGGGAACACATCATCAACAATGTCTAATACAGGAGGTATTGTCAAAGGCCTATGCTGAGGAGGAAGAAGGAAATCCCTAAGCCTCTTTTTTGATTCAGAGAAGTCCTGACTCTCCCAGATAAAATGTTCCCTTAAAGTATACCTAGTCTCTCAAAAAGAGTAATCCTCTGGAGGAGATGCAGATGGGATGGATTCCTCTGCATCAGAATCCTCATAGGGTGGAATAGAAAATTCCTATTCATAAGAGGAATCAGAAGAAATGGAAACCTGATCTGAATATTCATAATCAGTGCCTTGCCTTGGCCTCTTAGTGGGGGGGGGGGGGGCCCTAATCAAGGTAAATAAATCTTCAGCCATTTTGATCATCTGTTTTTTAGGCATAAGGGTCTGAGCACACAGCTCATGTGTCAGTTTTTTAGACATAAAAGTTGTTTTTGACCTTGTTTTTGTTGCTGGCATTGGTTTAATGTAAAAATGTTGAGGTCTGAAAACACCCTCAGAAGCCGGTGCCTGCTCAGCGGTTCCGGACCCATCCAAGGGAGAGACATCCACGGGTTCAATACTTTGCGAATCTCGTGGCATACCAGACTCGGAATGGGTCTCAGTAGAGGCCTGTGACTCAAAACTAGCGAGTATCAGGGGCTGCAAATGTGCCTCACTGAGTACTGGCGAACCGGCGACTGGCATAGGAGAAGCTTCGTCGTCGGTTTTGGACCTTGACAGTCTGTCTCTGTCTTTTTCCTTGCATTTTTTGTGAACTCCGGTAGTCGGATTGCTAACTGACGACATTTCAGGGTAGTTAAATCTTGAAACAAAATATTTAGAAGCAAAAATATACCAATGCTTAATAGCGCGTTGGTTAAATTTAGCACAAAACCAACAGCAAGGCACATTGTGATCAGGGCCTAGGCAATGAATACAGTACAAATGAAAATCCTTATGAGGTATTTGCTTCCCACAAGTAATGCAATTGCTAACTTTTACTGACATCGGTAAGCAGCAAGAAAAAGTTTCCCCAATGGGGCACTTAGCTTTAGTTTGAAGACTTTGGTTCTGAAACTCGAATACGAAAATTTCAGAAGTCGGCCGACCGTCACTTGCAAACTGCTTCTGCTTCGGACACCGCGCGGCAAGAAAGACTGATTAAAATGGCATCGGCTGCATGTTTTATACCCCTGACAACCTGACATCATGGAAGAGGAGACAGCAACCGACACAGGACCCAAGACTTTGTTATTCAGGCCAGCTGAGGGCAACCTGCCAGCAGATTACCCAAATGTAATGACCGCAACAGTGAAACACTAAGAACATCTGATCCACCAACCTCAACACATCCATTTCTGTCAGGCTTTTGGTGGAAGAAATTGACTGGGTTGAAGGGGATTTTGGTCTCTCCAAAAAAGGGGTGGGTAATTGATCAACAAAGGGATCTATCAAAGGAGAGTACCCAGTCTTAGGTTTATCCAAGAATGAAAATTCAGTATATTCACTGGGTACCAAAGATATTAGTGCAGAAATGAAGATGGTATTGAGACTGACAGCACCATGGGCTGATCTAACTTCTTTGCTGATAACTTTAGCACTGAAGAAGTAGTCTCTTTTGGTGCCATGTTCAGCAGTGAAATATCCTTAGCAGACACTACTGTTGGCTCTGCAGATGCAGAGGGAACTGAAGTTCTAAGTTTTTTGGTCGTCAGTGCCGAGGAGGAGGCTGGCACCGAAAGACTTCTTTTTTTTTTGTCCACATTGGATGAAGAGGATGATGAGGAAGGAGATGAAATATCCATCTTACTTTTGCCAGAAAAAAAAACAAATAAGGGCTCAAAGAAAGATTTAACAATCCCCTTTAAAAGAAATGTATTCTTCCTTTTTATCAGGGCCCATTGACTAATAGCATGACAGATTGTACAGTTCTCTTGCAAGTGCACCAGGCCATACTCCTGACATTTTTTGAAAGTGGAGGTGCCTTTGCTTTTGTCAGCGTTAATCTAGCAAGAAATGACCCAAACAGAGCCAAAAATAAACCAATAGGAAAGAAAGGATAGAGGTATAGGCTGCCAACAATGGTAGAAGAGAGTACCAAAGGAACAGAAGACTGCCAGCAATGATAGGCAGGCTACAATGAGGGTCGAAGAAAGTAAGAAAAGACAGAACTACCTTATTGTTTTTTTTTTTTTTTTTTTTTTTTTGTTTTAGGGACTACCAACAATAGTAGTGGAAGATACATGGAAGTGTAAAGTGAAGGATGAAGAGGAGAAGAAAATATTAACTTAGAGAAATGGTTAGGAAAACAAAAAACTATATGTATGGAAGATAAATAACCTTATAATTATTCAAAAATTTGAAAAGGTAAACTTCGCTTGAGAGCAAGTTGGTAATGCGCCTGTCATAGGAAGCAGCAAACGAGATCTGAAGTAATTGGGAGAGGAGCATTCCAGGTAGGACTTAAGCTCCAGAGTTTTTGGTCCTCACAGGCTGTAGTAATGGCCAAGTTGGTTCCGATGTTTAACCAGCAGGTCAAGGAATAAATGAAGACTGACAACATCAGATAGAATATATATGTTTTAGTGATAATGCTGGTAGTAATAGAACTTGCAACTAATGATTAATTAATGATTTTGCTGGTAGTGTAAAGTACAGTTGTGTAAGGTGAACTTACTATAACAGTAGATGCTCGAATGATCACTGCTGCAGTAGCCTTAGCTATATGGGTTATATCCTGCCAAGGATATAACAGTCAGCCAGCTTCCAAAGCTTAAGGACACCTTCCATGCACCCGAACTGTCAAGCAGCTTGAGTTGAGCTGACTAAATAACAAATTTGACACAAAGCCCTTCAGACGTTTCATGCCAGCAGAAAGAGCGAGACTGAACCCTGAAAGGGCAATTCTAACATTAATAAAACATAAATGTCAACATCCTAGCATAAAACACACAACAAAAAACAAAGAGGTTGAGGGAGGGAGCGGCTACTGCAGCAGTAGTTATTGAAACATCTACTGTTATGGCAAGTTCAGCTTACACAACTGTACAATGTTCAGCATATTGAACACTGCTGCAACAGCTGTAGTTGAGTAGATTACCACAGCTAACTACATTTGGAAGGTGGAAAGAGAAGAGTCAAGGAACCCCTTGAGAATGGTCTTAGCAAAGCTTGATCTGACCTAGAAAATGAATCAAGCTTATAGTGTTTTGTAAAAGTATTTACAGAGGACTAAGTAGCAGCTTCTAGAATATTCTTAGAATCCACCCCTTTCCAAAAAGCCATAGATGAAGCCAAGGCCCTAGTAGAGAGGGCCTTGAAGCTGCCTAGAATAGATTTTTTATGGTGAGTATAATAAAAGGTAATAGCCGTAGACAACCATTTGGAAATAGTGTGATTTTACATGGGTTGTCCTTCTTCTTTCTTGTCTTCATTAATACCTGCTGCACATCCTCAGGAAACATGTCCATAAAAAGACTAAGACCTTATCATCCAGGCAGTCAATTGAAAATGATTGCTGAGGGAGTGTATCAAACACACTTGTTCTTGTATGAGTAGATCCAGTTTGTGAGGAAGCTTGTGATAATTGCCCCTGGTAATTTCCAAAATAAGGAAGAATCACAGTTGCCTAGGTCAGAAGGGACTCACCATAATGATCTTGGGGGATTCCCTTTGAATCTTCAGAAATAACCTGGATATAAGTGGAAAGGGTTGAAAAGCATAGCAGAACATTCCTGTCCAAAGAAAAAAAAAAAGGCATCTGTCTTTCAGCTCTTCTTGCATAGAGTCCTGGAACAGAATTTTGCCATTTGATTGTTCAAAAAGAAGTCAAAAAGGTCTACTTGAGGAAGTCCCCACAGATGGATCAAATGTTGGAAGACATCATGATCTAATTTCCACTCATGAGGTTCTGTTTTGGTCATGCTTAGTTTGTCTGCCTCACAGTTTTGCTCTGACAGAATGTAGGATGCCTGTAGTGTGAGAGTGTGCTGTGAATTTATATCCCAAGCCAACATGGTTAGTCAACAAAGGAGGTACCATCTGATTCCTCCTTGGTTGCTGATGTACCACAAGTCTGTGATACTGTCTGAAACTCCTATGAAAAGGTCCTGGGGCCAAAGAAGGTTTAAAAACCTGAGTGCCTTGATCAGGGCGAATATGTCCTAGATATTTATTTGCTTGCATTCATCAATGTTGCCCACATCCCTACAAATTTATCCTTCCCGATCCTTTTCGCCAAGGAAAGTCTGAAGCATCTGTTGTGACTGATTGCTTTCAAGCATGGATGGAGAATGGGAGACCTGGATTTAAGGATATCAGTTGTCTCCACCAAAATATTTATCTTCTGACAAACCCCAGCAAAGTGATTTAAAAAGATAAATGGTGCTGATGTTGGGAAAGTTCACAGGCTGGCAATGGTCAGTCTAATAAAACAGAAACCGGAATAACTGAAAAATAGATGAACACCACGGCTGAAACAACTAACAAAAATATCTTTAATAAACACAAAATAACAAACTGAGAAGGGTAAGCACTTTCACAGTCATAAGACTGCTTCTTCAGACCTAATTATAGCCACCCATACCACTTCTTTTAAAATAGAGAACAACCACTCAGAAAAACCTTTCAAAAAAACTAACACTGTAAAAGAATTATAAGCATACATGTAAAAAATGTATACAACATAAATTTCCAAAAACATATATTAATACATAATACTTGAAAAACAATAGTAAAAAATAATACAAATATATATGTACTAAAAAATTACCATCTATAGTTTAAGGGCATCAATGTGGGAGTGGTTGAACTTTCAATATAGGTTTTAAAGACACACACTCATTAATATCAGGAAATTTATCTGCACTAAGGCAAACAATCCAGTCTTGTTATTCCTTCTGTAAACTTCTTAAAATCACCCCCGCAATATTCAATGTTAGAATTTCTAAAGCTAAAAACTTAAACCTATGTCCCTGACCTAAATCAGACACGTGCTTAGCTAACGCATTGTTCAGCTTCTTATTCTTAATGTCATTGACATGTTTCAAGATCCTATCTTTAAAAAGCCTGTTCATCTTCCCCACATAACATACAAAGCACTCTATACAAAAAGCAAAACAGATCAAATCTTTGGTGGTACAATCAGCATAAAACGAGGTTTCAGTCATGGAAACTTGTGTGGGGTGTGCAAACGTACATCCTAAATGGATACATTTACAGCAGGGGTGTCCAACCTTTTGGCTTGCTGGGGCCGCATTGAGTGAACAGAAATGGTCTTGGGGCCGCATATAAAATATATCATATAGTTAACTCTTTTGTTGCTTCGGAAGACCACAGGCGACCTCCTGGCTGTACTGTAGGTGCATTTGAACAGTGAATAAATGTAATAAATGCCTGATATTTGCCTTAATATTCTAATTCTCATTCTAATTCTAATTCTCTAATCTAACAGTTAACTCTAACATCTTAGTTAATATATCTATACAGATATATATATATATATATATATATATATATATATATATATATATATATATTTTTTTTTTTACAAATAAACAGATATTCACTACAGCACTAGCATTTCTCACTGGGAAAACCATTCCAGCAGTCCAACTACGTAAAATGTCAACATCAGCAGACCTGCTATACTATAATCCACAAAAATAACCCAACAAATTTGCCATAAAATAAAGAATTCACATTACTGACTTAATAAAACAATTCTGAATAAGTTACAAGAGGGTCTCACCCAAACAAATAAATGGTGCCAGAAATATGGCCTCAAGCTAAATGCTAAAAAATGCATCATCATCCCCCTTGAGGAGAGTGATGTCCCCACAAATTATACACATTAATAACAATGTTGTAAGCACGCAATAAGTCGTATGGTACTTGGGCACCCAGGTTGATAGAAACCTGACTTTTGACCACCACGTTATCTCCATTGTAAGGAAAGCTTTTTACATGGCCCACTTCATTAGTAAGGGCATTTCATCCAGGGACAAGGAGGTCATAGCATCCCTGTATTCTTCCTTTACAAAAGCCATTATTGAGTGCAATGCCCCTTTTGGCATGTGCCTCAGCAAAACCCCCTGCCAAAAGAAAGACTACAAGCATTTCTGACAAAAAAGGTCAAAGGACTAAGTTCACGTAGTTATCCAAACAGACTAAAAAGCTTCTTGCTTTCCTCTGTCTCTCACTGGCCCCTATAAATTTCATCATTGGCTTGCTTTCCAGGCTAAGAAAGATCCTGCCTTAAGAGACGTTCTCTACCTCAGAAATACTGGTTATACTTAAAACGCTCACTACAAAGACCACAGCTTTCACTGCAACATAAACAAGCCACTTTTTATGGACAGGTTCTTGACACAAAAACCTTCAACTTCTGTAAAAAGCTCCTCTCATTATCAAACAATGTAGTTCAGCAACACGATGGCTGGATGGATAACCATAAATGTAGTCCTTCCTTTCCCAGCTGGATGGCTAAGATCTAATATTGGTTACTCAAGTCTAGTTGCCCAAGAAGAGGGGCATGTTTAACTAAGAATTCAATTTGCAAAATTATATTCAGTATACATATTAAATCTCTCTCTCTTACACACACACACACACACACACACACACACACACACACACACACAAAAGCCCCTACTTGTAAAATAGGCAACCTCGGTAATCACATGACACCAACTCACTGAATGAAATTGTCTGGAAGTCAAAATATCTGAAAAAAAAATCATAATAGAGATGGATTCATCCATGTAATTTCTAACCACCAAAATGACCATCAATAAATCAACAATCAACTGCTTGGCAAAAAGTAAATCAATAAGAAAACCATAAGCTATAATGCTACGTACTGGTGTAAACATATAACTTGTGTCAATCCCCAGGTTAATCCATACCAAAAGATTGTTTCAGAGCTTCAGCTATGTACAAACAGCTTTCTCGTAAAAAACTTAACTCATTGATATTTGCCTTGCTGTAATTATAACTGTAAAAAAAAATGTTTTTAAGTTTATTCTGTACCACAATGATTCTCACTGTTATGAGATGTAATCTCTGCCATATTGTATGAGTACTACAATCCATAATTTGCTGTCTCTCTCTCTTTCTCATGTAGTATATTGTTTTATGTTATTTTTGTAGCTTTTCTCCCCGGGCCTCCGCTGAAAATGGACCTGTGCCCAGTCGGACATTCCCGCTAAACAAATGTAAAATAAAACAAAATAAATAAAAATAAACTTCCCTCCAATCTAAAGCCATTTGACATTCAGACATTTTAATTTCTGCAGAAGTTACTCACAGACTGACAGTTTACTGAGCTGTAATGCTGACCTTCGCTTTTGAAAAAAACAAATTCCCAGACTTTGTCAATAGCTCAAAGTGTAGAGAGGATTATTTATGTATTATATATTTATTTATTTTTGGAAAACATCTTTAAAAATGTTAAATTGATTACACACTCAGAAACACAGAAAAGTTATTGTGATTATGTAAACCACAGACTGCTGCAAGAAATCAGTCACATTAGCACTCTATGCTTATGTCTGAACAGATGAATCATACCTGTCAATTCCAAAAGAAGTAAAGTAGCTTAATAAGAAGGTTATTTGCAAGGTTACATGGCAGTTTATATTGGAAATAAGCAGAGATATTAAAAAGGCTGTGTTTTTCATAATTATGCCAAAAAGTCTTCCAAGGTAAATACAACTTCTGATTTAGTATAGAACCATACCTCTCAACGTTAAAGCAAGAAATCTGGACAAAGCAAAAAATAAAAATGGGACATAGGCCCAAAAATAGTTATGCATCACAGACACCATTGAAACAACTGTAGCTGCAAACATTATACATCACTTATAATCTTTCTATCCCATTATTGTCAGTTAAACATTATATGGCTCATTCAGTCCTGCCTTCTTTTGCATCAAAGAAAACCATGCTTTGAAATGACAAATGCATTAAAATAATAAATAAAACACATTACATCAACATCCTGCAACTTCCTACCTGCAAGCAACCACAGAGCTTTCACTGAAACTAGGGCTGCTTGTTTCCCCAGAATGTCAGCTCTCCCTAATTAAGTCTAATGGTATACAATCTACCAGTATCTGGACTACCTGAAATAAATTAAATTATGGCCTGTAAATTGAAAGCACACTTTGTTTAATTAAACTATATTTCTAAGCCCACTTACTATATTTTTTCAGTAACATCCCAATATCCATTTCCAGGTCACTTTACAAGACATTGGCAGTCGTAGACTTGGCATCCTTCAGAACCCCACAGGCCCACGCTAATACATTGTCCATTAAATGTAAATATCCATCCACTGTAAATGGCAAGAAGCTATGTCTTAAAAAATCTACTTCTGGCATGCGTACCCAAGTATTAGGTTTTGAAACAAAGAAACATATTCTCCACAGTCCATAAGTCTCTGTCTTTAATAAGCATCTACTGTTGCAGCACTCCCAACACATAAGCACACACATACACACTAAAAACCCCAACATTTAAAAAAATGACATTGTGCCCACTTGATTTGCCAGTATTGATGATCCGCCAAAGCTATGCTTACTGTTGTCCAATCTACCACTGCTTAGACTAGGTGCTTTTTTGTTTGTCTGAAAAAAACAATACAACTTTATATGCTACAGTCCCACATAGTCAGTCCACTACTGATCCATTAATCCTAGGCTGCTGTCTCATTCTTACTCCCTGGAACTGCATTACCTTGGATGACTAATTTTATTTCCTAAGCAAAAGACACAAATTGGAAGATGAGGCAAAAATCCAGACATTCTTTGAAAATCCATACAGTTAAGAGGTATGAGTTAATGTTCAATACAACACTCTCCCTGTCAGGAAAGCCACAATTTAATGAAAGTGTACTCTTAATGCATGATGTATTTGTGAGCTAACTTGTTTGTGTTCAGTAGGTAGACTGATCATTGTTAGCCTCTTTGTGCATGCATCTCTCTCTGTCATGCACACATATACACACATACACACACACTCTTCTTCTACTTTCACGCACACAATTCTGCTTTCATGCATGCACTCACTCACTCCGTACTTACCTATTAACACAGGTAATTGATGTCCCTTTCAGAGGCAACAGCGGCAAATCCATACATGAGTCCCTCTTCAGCGAGAACACACACACTGATTGTTCGGTGCAAAATAATGGTGTAAACACACTGACCCTTTTTTGGCTCAAAAACAAAACTAGAAGGGTGCTTTGGTGCATGCACACACTGACATTAGCATTACAGGTCACGGGAGTGAAAAACACAAAACAAAAAAAGTGTTTTGGGGCATGCTTACATCGATGTTGCAGTTAGAGGTTGAGGGCCGCATGGAAGAGCTCTGAGGGCTGCATGCGGCCCGCGGGCCACAGGTTGGACACGTCTAATTTACAGCCTTTACACCTTCTACAAGGGAATGTCCCTTCACAGTGTGAAAGTGGTATATAATGACAACCCATGTTTTTATAGCAAAGTTGTCTCTTCAGGGACATGCTGTTCCTAAAACAAAAACTTGGTGCCTCTTCAACAACTTGACTTACTCTATCATAGGAACGCAAGATTGCCCAATTCTTTCTGAAAATGTCATAAATAACATTAACATTACTGGAATAAGTCATCATCCTAACACCTTCATCCTGAACATGCCTACACCCACGATCACTAAGTCGTCTGTTCATATCAGAAAAATAGGGTCTAACTGTGGTCTGCCTTTCTGACCAAAGTTTACTAACACAATCATCCAGCTCTCTGTTATTGTAGACCCTCTCTAAGAAGTTATTTTTTTACCTCTGCTAAAGCTCAATCAAGGGTCTCATCGTCATTATGTAATCTCATAGCCCTAAGCACCCATCCCTTTATCACATTCCAGGGTATGTGATGGGGGGGGGGTGCATGTTATTCATATGTAGCAGAGCATTCTTTTTGCATTTCTTCTTAAAGATAGCAGTCGTAAATTACCACAACTGTCTCTATTAAAAGTACAACTAGAAAATCAACTGATTGACTGGAATGAGAACAAGTAAACTTCAAAACCAATGTGGTAGAATATAAATATTCAGTGAACCTATGTATAAATCAGAAGACCCCTTCCATAAAATAAAGATGTCATCCACAAACTGCTTATAACAAATTATGTGCTCACAGAACAAATTGTCCCTTATAACTCAGTCATGTTCACATTGTGCCATTGCACGGTTGTTGTAGCAATTGGAACAAGCTGTGCCCATGACCACGCCATCTTTTTGTAGCTAATACACATCACTGAAAACAAAGACAAATCAAATCTAACAACATAAAGATTAAGTCACTGTTAACGTTTGCCATATAATTACCTCTCAATAGAAATGATCTAACATTTTTAATACCCTAGTCATTGGGGATCACTGGAACAATGATGCTACATCTAATGTCACAAAGTTTAGATCATCATCTCCCATTATATCACGGATTATACAAAAAAGATAAAAAAGTCTTCATATCTTTCAATATAGTCTCTGTTGTATCAAGAACAGGACATAGATTCTTTTCTACATAGACTGATAGCAGTTTGGTAGCCCATCCCCTGCTAGACACTATACCTTAACAACTCTACAGTGATTACTTTGCCATTTCCTCCACTATTGTGCAATCTCAGAGTTGGTATATTAAAGTATAGGGGTGTGGGGGACACAGCCCCCCAGATTGGGGGTGCGTTGGGGGAACTCCACCCCCCACACTTCATTTTGTGTGTAAACTTTTTTTTTTTTTTTTTTTTTTGCAGAGCAGCGATTTTTTTTCCTGGGAAAAAAATAACTGTTCTGTGTCTTCGCTTTTTAGGGATTTCAACCTTATTGGATCAATGAAAGCACATTCATTCATTTCATCATTTGATAAGGTAATATAGACACCCCACTGAAAATGTCACTTCATACAAATATTTAGGGATATGGTTTGACACCTTCCTAAATTTCCAACTCCATGCAGACCACATACACAAAGAAATCAACTATATCCTGTTATGAGCTAAAAAGATCTCATAAACCTCCAACAATTTATGTGAGTAAGGCCATTTGCCTGGCAAAAAGATAAATTAATATACACCAACACAGCAGCCAGCACTCCTCACACTATGGTGCCATAACAGCATACCAATGATGCACTGAAGAAGGCTCATTAAACCAAAACCAGTATGCTGTTATGGCAGAATAAAGTTATGTTTACTTAGTAAGGAATTGTGCTATTTATTAACTAACTATTCACCATAGTGTGTGGAGTGTTGGCTGCTGTGTTGGTGTATACCAATAAGATCTCCCCTTTTCTATCTGGACCCTTTAGAAATGAAACAGGGAAAGGTATCTTACTGGCTCAACCAAAATATTGCCTCCTACTAACTGTTAATTGCTACAGCTTCTAAAAGAAGTGTGTTCACCATTCAGTCCATTTCATGGGCCATTAGCAGACTCATCACTCTCTCTTCCTAAGAAATGACCACCACTGCAAAACCATTACAAAGCTAACTGGCTACCTGTGAAACAATGTGCTGACTTTTTACTTTCCTCTCAATTATTTAAACTTATGAAGAATGGCACCTTCCCTGCACTAGCTTAAAGATTATTCAGAGATGCACCAAAATACAATACAAAATACGAGACAATAAATCACAAAAATATTTGTACTTCAGAAAGTATTTGTTTTCAGTCAGGAGGTGACACTGACCCTGCTTTGTTCCACTATCCACTTGTAATACTCCTTTTGTGTGCAGTGCATGGTCTCAAATTCAAATAACATTAATGATCTCTGCTTAAGTCACAAGAGGAACAGCATCATCTTGGAGGCTTCACTCCACGAAACCTTCTAAACATCATCCATTGATGTGTAACTCTGCTGTTGTCATCAGTTATACATCAAACTGCTCAACTCTTTCTTTTAGCCCTCTGGTGTGGCTCCTCAGGAAGCTACTTTGAATTGGAGGCAGACACATTCTCTGCACCAGTTCAGGTGCCCATTTTGGGTAAGGGGAAACTACCCTTGCGTGCATTAAGAAGGGAACAGGGGATGCTCCTTCACTAAGTTACCCTAAGGAACTTCATTCTCAGAGAAGAGACAATTCTTTAAGACACTCCTTTTCTGGTGGGGGGTCTCCCAAAGAAGAACAAAAAAAAAAAAAAAAAAAACAAGGAAATACAGCACTAGATATTTTTCTTCTCCTAAAGAAGCAGATAAGGAAGATGGACAGGCTGGACTTTGCTAAGGGTTTATTTAGAGCTGTTCAGTCTTTAAATGCTGAATCTTCTCCTCACAGAAATAGGAAAAAGAAAAAAAAATAGTCAGTCTCTCTCAAGATACTGATTCCCAGTCTGAAAGACAGGAATTTGACTTGGACTGCGTTTCTCAAGTTCTGGCTTCATAAAGTCTGAGAAAATCTGCCTCAGAATAAAGTTTTTATGCAGATTATTCTCCTGAGGAGTTGTGTTTTTCTGATGCTATTGTCAGAATGAAGCATTTTTTTTAGTGGGAACAAAATGAAATAGAATGTCAACAAAGATATGATTTGTAACAGATTAGGTGGATTTTCCTCAACCTACAGCTGTTTCTCCTGTGCTGCCAGCCCTAGAGTATGGTTAAATGACAGCCTAAAGTTTGTCTAACAGTCAGCAGTCTGTTTCAAAAATAGCATGATAAGTTATATTATGTGCCCCAGTCCCACAAATTCTTTCTTTTTCTAACTCCATTCAGAAGTTGTAGTAATTTTTCTGCCAAAATAAGCTTTTGTCAAACTCTTTGTGGCAGGTACTCATATTCATTTTCACAAACTGGGAAAAGTCTCTGGCAGGTTTGGAATGAAAGTTAATTCTTCTTCTACTTCTTCTACCATGGCCTTCAGAACAGTAAATTGTCATTCATGCATGTCTAAATCAGGACTAGTTTCATCTGAAAATATGAGGAAATTATCTATTGATCTCCCTCATATAGAAGCTAAATCATCTCTGAATTCTGTAGTATCTTCTATGTTTTAGGTAACTAAACATTCTTTAAAATGTTCTTATGACTCTCTTGATGCTGTGTCCAGAGCAACTGCCACTGGCCGTGTGATCAAAAGATTTGCCTAGATACATTCTCAGAATTTATCAGAGGATGTAAAAACTGACATTCTGAATTATCCCCTTCATCTGCTGAGGTTCTTAAAAGTTTTGATGAAAGGGGGAAAGTTAATTCAGAGGACTACCCCAAATTTTTAACCCTCCTTTCTTTCCAGACTGTAATGTAAAAATTTCATTCATTTCAGATTCTTCTTTCAGGAAATACAATAAGCATTCTTAGCAAGGAATGACAGCATTTCAAAATACAGTGCCAGTGAGGTTCAAAGTAAGGCCCTCACAGAACTAAGAAAAATTTAAGAAAACAGACTGACTATTTGCCCCATCAGGTATTTTCCCTTAGCCACTCTTGCAATCCTCTAAAACTATCCTAGAGTCTTGTCTTCACTCCTCTCTGGCACTAGATAACTTCAGACACTTGGGTACTGATAATCATTCTGAAAGCCTGTAACTGGCAGTGGGACTCTTTTCTTCCATTTCAAGGGATTTCTCTGTATCCACCTTACAAAATGTTCCCATTCTCTTTTACTCTAGTTCTGATGGTGTCTCAGGGGGTTATAGCAAATGTTCCCCTAGATCAAAAAACAATGCCTTTTATTCAATAATCCTTCTCTTGTAAAAGAAAAAAGGAACATAGAGTTGTGTGTAAGAAATGTATTTTCTAAAACTTCAAATCAAAAAATCCAAAATTCAAAATGCAATCTCTATTCTCTTTGTTACCCCTCACTCCACCTTTCAGCTTTGTAATAAAGATTGCTTTAAGAGATGCTTGCCATCATGTTAAAGTTATCAAGGGTTTCATACACTGTTTGCATTTTCAGTTTTCTGCCTTGCCCAGTGTAACTCTTGTAACAGTGTAATGCAGGTTGAAGGATATTTACATTTTCTCATATTTAAGAAGATTCAATGGTTTGTCAAATAAGTTTGGACTCAGCACCAGCACCCCCCACATTTCAAATTTCACTACTTTGGTTTGTGAAAAGGGAGTTAATCTGGTCAGTGAATCAATTGGCTCTCACCCCAGGTCTTCCTTTCCAGCACATTCTCTGTCTGCAACCACACAAGGGTGCCAGGCATTGCTTGGGGAGTTGTGTCCAAATTATTGAATGCATGGGGCCTCTAGAACAAGCAGGACAATAAATAAAACATATACATGTCAAAGGAAATTATGGCTCTAATAAATAGTCTGAAATCTCTGACTCATCTTTGGAAGCATGCCCTCTGCTAGTAATGACAGACAACACCACAGTGATGTGGTACATAAATAAAGAGGTGGAAGCACATCCTACCCCCTTTGTGGACTAGCTATGGTAGCCTGGTATCTAGTGACTCAGCTCAGTTTGTTCCTCCAGGCTACTGATTTTCTGTCAGAGCAAAACATTGTTGCCGATAAGCTGAGCAGGACCAGGACAGATCCTCATGAATAAACTTTGAACCCAGGGCCATTCCAGAATAAATCCATATGTGGGGAACTCCTGAAGTAGATCTGTTTGCTTCCAGGTGGGAAAAGAAATTTCTTTTCACTCCATGTTCTAGAACATCCCTGTAAGTTTTCCCACTCTTACCTCTTATAATCAGGATTATTCAAACTATACAGAAAGACTCCCAAACATAATTATGGTGACTTCCTTTTGGCCAGGGCAAAGTGGTCCTCCCTTTTTTTGAAAATGGCCAAAGAGAAATATCACAAACTTCCTCACAGAATAGATTTACTCCTACAGGACAGTGATTATTTGGTACGCCCCAACATTTTTCAACTGATAGAATTTTAGTAACTTTTAACTACTTTTTTTTCTGAAAACATGAAGCAGGTAGTAATGGAGGCAAAGAAACCTGATGCTGCAAAATTATAAATGTGTAAGTAGAAATGATTTTCTAGTTGGTTCCTAACCAAGAGCCCAGAACCTTTTAAGGCTCAGCCTCCTGTCATTCTTCAGTATTTGTGTGAGTCACTATCCTCTGGCCTCTCTTACTCTTGTATCAAGTGTCATCCATCAGGCATATTTTCTTCTCTGCCCTTAGAACTCCAAGCCCCACCCTATTTCAAGTGAATCAGTTTTTGAAAGGGGTTTCAAATATCAACTCACCTAGAAGGTAGGTGGCCCTTTCCTTGGATCCTAATTTTGTTCTGAAAATAAGCTTAATCTGTTTCCTTTTAGCCTGTTAATGAGGCTTTGAAGTTCTTGTCTTGGAAAACAGTATTACTTATTGCACTGACTTCTGCAAGAAGAGTATCTGGGTTGCAAGCTCTTATTGTAAGTCGTCTCTATCTTATTTTTCACAAAAGTGTGATTACTTTGAGAACAAATCCTTTGTTTATGTCTAATGTCACTATGAAGTTTATTCTAAGCCAGGGCATTCATCTCCCCATTCTCTTTCCTGAGCCCAGAAATGAAGGAGAAAGAATTTTGCATATTCTGGATGCCCACAGCTAATTCAGATACCAAACTGACAAGACAAAAATATTCAAGATTGCTACTCAGCTGTCTGTCTCTTATCAAGACAAGACAAATGGACAAAGTGTCTAAATAGTCAGCTTCTAAATGGTTGTCCCATGCGATTGCTTATTTGTTATTCTTACCATAATATGACACTATCAGGGAAACTCTTTGTCCACTCTACCAGGGTTCTAGTTACTTTTCAATATTTTTGAGAAGGATGGCCTCTAGAAATATGATAGATGTAGCAATGTAGCCATCTGTGCACGTATTTACCAAGCACTACAAACTGCATTACTTCTCTAGGTCCAGAGCAGGCTTTGCTAGGACTACTCTCTAGGGACTCCTGGACTCTGATCCATCTTCCTTCTCCCTTTATATTTTAAGCTCTGACATTCATCCTGTATAGCTTAGACTACTGCAGAAGTGATCTAACTTTAAATATAGAACAGTTAAGTACGTGAACTTACAAAAGCATTAGATGTTCACATAGATCATTGTTGCAGTAAACACACCCTCCCTCCCTTGACTTCCCTAATCTTGCAATTTCTATACCAGGATGTGGGACTTTTAATACCATGGATCCTTCTTGGCAGATCTCTAGTTTCTTTCCTCTGATGCAAGAAAGCTCTGAACTTCTGGTACCCTATGCAGTGATTTGTTTTCTACTTCCCTCATGTATGGCAATGGCCAGTGTACATGGAAGCTGTCTGGCTGGTCCAGTCCTAGGTATGATGTCTCATATAATTTATATCACTATGGCAGTGGTCTATTTGAATACCTACTGTTATGGTAAGTTTTCTTACAAACTGTACATTTTTTCTCTACTGGCCTGCATGTACTTGTAAAGACTTAAAAAAAGTAAAATTAAAAACTCATGGTCATTCAGGAGCCATGTAGCTGAAACAGTAGTGTGTCATTAAGGGGTCATTTGTATATATCCCATCTTCCTCCACTATGGGAGGTTTAAGGTATTACACAGTGAAAAGTCTAGTTTTGCTGGGATTTTCTTTTAGTTTTTATGATTTGTCTATTTGAACTTTTTACCCTTTGCTTTATATATACATCTATATAAACCCTGTCTGGTGCATTAGTCTTGTAGTTTTGTTTACATTTGTGGCAAAAATGTGAACTACTGCCGGATTTGAAAAACCTGCTGAAGCTTCAACCAAGAGCAAATGCTACAAATCCAGCAACAACATTCAGAGTGAAAAATATAATTATAAATAACCACAAGGCTCAGTAATTTTTAGCACTTTGGTTCTATTAAGTTACCAGAACATTTTCAGAAAATTTACACAATACAACAATCATTATTTGGTAGAAAATTTGATGTCACACTTTGAATTTGTATTTAAATGATGATTTTGTATTGTATAAATTTTCTAAAGAAGTTCTTGTAACTTAATAGAATGAAAGCATTAAAAAGTATTGAGTCTAGAGGTTATTTTATTTATAATTATATTATTCCCTTTCTAAGGTTGTTACTGGATTTCTTGCTTTTGCGCTCGTTTGGAGCTTTAGCAAGGTTTTAAACATTTATTGTCAGTTTTCTTTCTTCCTGCTCTTAAGTCTATTGGCAGATTTGAGCCTCATTTGGTCACGTATTGCTGCATTTTTCCCATAAGCAGTGCTACTGGTAAATTTCTCTGGTAGAATTGTAGCAGTGAGAGTATTGTACATTCTTCTCCAAGATTGGTCCTTCATTGCTTTTACAAACATTTATAATGCAGTTTGTCTGCTAGAGTCTTATATCTTGCTTATCATTTACCTGCTTAAAGTTGCATTCCAGGGTCTTTCTGTTCCCCTGCTTTTTTTTTGCCTGCCCCTCCCTCACTGAGACATTAAGCTAAAGTTTCTGAGATTCTAACCTACCTGAGGTCAGTGATCTGCAGCTCAGAGTTATAAGATTAGAGCTCCAGTATTGGCTTTATTTGATTGGATGCCACTGTAGCAAGCTTGCTGCATTCAGCATAGAGCTACACCCACCCAGGATCTTTTATGCAAGACTTGGAGATGTGTAGAAACTGCTGAACGGTGAGCAGCAAGCTTTTTATCAAAAAGGAAGGGAAAAAGCTTTTATTTCAATTTTGCTTAACTATTTTAAGGTGCATTTAGTGACCTATCGGTGATACTTTTTTTGTACTGTTTTGCCTTTTTCTATGTTTTACCCAAAAAGGTTATCTGCTTGTATTTTTTAGTTTGTTTTCTGGGAGTTTAGTTTTGTAGCTTTGTTTGCAGCTGTAAAAAGATTGTGTTTATACAGCATGCTGCACTTCTAGCTCCATAAGTAGAATTACTCGCAAAAGCTATAAGTTTGTGTTTTGAACCCTGCAAGGGGCCTTAGTCTTGCATTTTCATTAGCAGTTGTGGCAGAGCTGTGAACTACTGCCAGATATGAGTCTTCTTTACTGCATTATACAATAAACAGTGATACTGGTAAATTTCTGTTGTAGTATTATAGTAGTGAGAGTACTGGATATTCTGCTCAAAGATTGGGACTTCAGGGGTTTTACAGTTGTTTATATTCTAGTTTTGTTCTAGAGTCTTATATTCTGCTTATCATTTACCTGCTTTATTGGACATAATTCCAGTGCCTTTCTGTTCCCCTGTTTATTATGTCTGCCACCAAAAAACATTAAACTAAAGTTTTGGAAATTCTAACCCACCCATGATTATTGACCTCTTGACCTGTAACTCAGAGTTACAGGACTCAAGGTATAATATTGGCTTTATTTGATAGGATCTCTCTCTATATATTGCCTTTTTCTTGCAACTTGATTTTTCCCCAACCTTGACACCTTTTTCTTGTTGTATTTTTAAAAGGCTGTGTCTCTGGCCTGTGCCACTTATTGTAATCTGGATTCCAAAGTCTCTCCCTCCCCTCCTTCATTGCTATTGTCTGTTGTGTAAGCTATTTAAGTACCTTTCTCACCCATTGTTTTCCACAGATCCATAATACTGGATCCCCACCCAGCAAATCATTCTTACTATTGAGAAAACATCCTTTGCTACAAATTGTCTTCTGCTCCTTTTCAAAGAGCTCCTTTTGTCTTGGCACCCTTATCACACTCTGAGAGGTCCTGAATTAATCCTGTCCCTTCCGTGGTGGATAAGAGATTTATTTTATTATTTTTCTCATCAATTAACTGTTTTAGAATACTACTGCTTTATTTTTGCTTTATTTGTAGATTTTGTACTTTAAATCATTGTAATGGTCCCTTATACTTCCTTATACTTGAAATTGCCTTATCCAAGTAGTTTGTTTATGATGTTTAGTGATATCACCACACTCTCTAGTAACCTTTTTTGCGTTTTTACATTAAGAGAATTAGGATAACCAATCTAGTGATAATAGGTTGTGGCCTGGTCTATCAGAGTTAGAAAACAAATAAGGAACATGTAAGTGGGGTCATTTTATTGGACAGAGAGGATTTAGAAGCAAGTTTCCCATGTTTTAAGTGCCTATATAATTTGGAACACTTGCATGCCATTGCTCATCTTTCAGTGGTGTTTAGTAGTAACGTGTATAGAAGCAGACACTTAGAAACCAAGTTTTTCCTAAAAACTACATCTGAAAATGTACCAGTAATTTGGTGAGAGTAAAGCAACTACTTTGCGAGTTGAGTTGAATAGAGCATACAGTTTGTACACTGAGGAGCACTGCCCCTTGAATATAGTACTACATAGCTTAGCCTAGTGCAGTCTGTAGCCCCAAAACTACCCATAGTCAGCCCACTATTAATCCCTTGTGCACCACACCCTTGTAGCTCACACAATAAATGACCTGACATCATAGATATGAACATTACCAATTTCTCCACAACCAGTTTGGTGGATATGGATATACTGACATAATGAAATAATTGTCTAATGTTCGCTGACAACTGTTTAATCTTCAAACATACCAATACAGTATGTGAGAGATGTATATACACAATATCTCTGGAGACAAAACTCTTGCATGCAAACACTTTTGACAACAATCTGGTTGACAGAAACACAAATGCTACACACCAGTAATTTTGCTGAGGCACTTAAATGCAATCTTCCCAAATACCAAGAACCCAATGACCTCCCAGACATTTCACCTGCAAAACTTATCCTCCCAAACCTGAAATCACTCACCGGCAACATTACCTAACACTGCACATACAGACACACCCTGTGGAGCCTCATCAACCAAGCCCATAAGGCAAGCCAATACACTACCCAGGACTCTAGTCATAACAGTCTTCATTGTATGACATACTGATGCCCCACTCACCAGGGTGAACAAGGAGAAAACAATTGTTAGTTGCCTATCAGGGTCCAGAATCCACCAAGTTATGCTTTTACTCAAGTCATTGCACCACAGGTACCAATTTGCTACAGTCACGGTCCATGAAGGTGTAAATGACCTAAGATGTACCTCCCTAGACTATATTTAGACAGACATTATGAAGCTTCCAGACTATGTGTCACAAGCTGGGTATGTGCCTAACAGTGAGCAGCATTCATCCTTCAGCAAGGATGATGCCACGATATGAAAATAAGATTATTGGCTTTAATAATTGGCTTTTGGCTTTAATAATTGGCTTCGTTTTTTCATATTTTTCACTGTTGTAGGATATGGTTAACAAATCATGTTGCTTTGCCAATGACTGTGAGCACTGTTCCTCTGTAGGATTTTAGATATTGGCTAAGACATTGTCCTCCTCCATATGGCCTTTTTTAGGCAATGCCAAATTAACAAACCTTCCAACATAGGAACATCTATCCAAGGAAATCTAAATTTGTTATTGTTCAGTGCCAGGAGACTAAACAAGAAGTTCCACTCCTGTCAATCTTTCCTCTCCTTGGAGAATGCAGACATCTGTGCAGTTACTGAGACATGGTCTAAAGCCACAGAGAGTACCCTGGTAGTGGAAGACTTATGTTCCTTCCACATATTTTGACTAGCAAATGCACAGATAGAGACAAAAGGTGTAGGTGTTTTGATCTACATCAAAAACAAGCATGCTGAGTTCCTCCAAGACCAAATTTACCATATACATAGAAGTTCAAACAAATTGGATCTGGTACTTACAAATATGGGAAAATATTGTACCCCAGTGTCTGGCCCTCTATGATAAGGTCAGAACACAAAGCAGGCTTCTATTAAATAGAACTAAATGTGTAACCCTACCAAATCCTGTAGGAGTTAGAAGCTACTCCATGGTAAACTACGTTTTATTAAGTGAAAACCTGACACAATTTCAAGCATTTCCAATCATATATAACACAGCAGCATATGCAGAATTATTCACAAAACTCTATACAACCATATCATTGATTGCGTAGAGACTGCTGTGCCTACCTGAATTAAGCCCAAAACTAACTCAAAAAAACAAACCACACTGGTGGAATCCAAAATTAAATAGATAGTACATCAACTCCAGGTGCAGTTAACCATTGACAAGACCCCTGTTTAAATTATAGCTAGCTACAGGCCCCTAAAGATGCCCAATCCACCTATCTGCACCACTTCAAATCTATCAAGATTCAACCCTTTACCCTGATCCTGGGTGACTTTAATTACCCAACTATAGACTGGAAAAATTACTCATGCCAGAACACTAATGCCAAGAGATTTCTCAATTTTATCAATGCAAATGCCTTGGAACAGCTGGTCGATACCCCCACAAGAGGTGATAATATCTTGGACTTGGTATTAACCAACATGAGTAACCACTGCAGAACCCCTACAGTATCATCCTCCCTGGTGAGATCTAACCATAAAGCAGTCACTTTGAAAATCACCATCTCCCCTGACCACCCTCTAGCTAGGGTCAAAGAAAAAAAAAATCCTCCAAAGCTGATTACAAGCTCCTGAGGGATGGTATAAACAGCTTCACAGTCCCCTCCCCCACTGTAGGACCTAGCACAAATGTCCAAATCTACACCAAAGTACTATACAAGCAATTATATAGATGCATGGAATCAGGAACACCTGACAGGACAAAATTATCCTCAGCAAGGAAGAGTAAACCTGTCTGGTGGACATCTGCAATAAATAAACTATATAACAAAAAGAAAACATTGCTGTCTAGGACCAAGAAGGAGCAGGTGCCCAATTGGAAGCAAACTCTCCTTAGCCTGAACAAGCAAATAAGAGCATTAGTGAAATCCTTTAAAGCCAACTTCGAGTCCAAATTGGCCACATCTATTAGCGAAGATCATAAGGCCATCTTCACATATGTCCGCAATCTAAAAGAAATCACCCAGATCTGTTTAAAACTGGTGGTCAAGGACACAATATACACAAATGCTGTAGATTTAGCCAATCTATGGCTGACAGATTCAATGAAAACTTCTCTCCCTGTACCCCCCTCCCCCATCAGTAAATCAGGACAACCCTAGTACCCGCCCACCACCCCTTATCTCTAGGGAAAAGGTCATTACTGCCCTCAAAAATGGGACAAAATACAGCTTCCATGAGACCCAATAATATCCCAGGCTGCATCCTACATGAACTCAGGCATGAACTTGCAGCACCATTATACACCCTATTCAACCAAAGCCTGAGTACCGGCTTTGTCCCAGCCAAGTGGAGGACAGCCACTGTCATCCATTTATAAAAAAGTCGAACATCCACTGATCCAGGAAATTATTGACCTATCAGCCTAACTAGCCTGATCTGCAAGACTGTAGAATGGATTACCATAGACCTCATTAACAGGGACATTGGAAACCTCCAAACACTTGACCCCACACAGTCTGGCTTTGTCAAAGGGAAGTCATGTGTTAAATCTGTTTGACTTCTTTGAGACAGTCACCAAAGCCATGAACGAGGGGAAGACAGTGCACACCACCTACCTGCAAGCTAGATGCAGTCATCAATTCCCCAAGTGATGTGGATGTCTTCCAAGAGGGTCTCACCCAAACAAATGAGTGGTGCCATAAACATGGCCTCAAGCTGAATGCCAAAAACATTATCATCATCCCCTTTGGAGAGAGTGACATCCCCACATATTATCACATTAATAACAATGTCCTAAATACACAATTAGTAGTGAGGGATTTGGGCACCCAGGTTGATGGTAACCTGATGTTTAACCACCATGTTGCTTCCTTTGTATGGAAAGCTTTCTACATGACCCACCTCATAAGTAAGAGTATCTCATCCAGGGACAAAGAGTTCATAACATCCCTGTATTCTTCCCTTATAAGGCCAATAATTGAGTACAATGCCCCATTTGGCATGTACCTCGCAAAGCAAATGCAGCAGCTGGAGAGACCACAGAAGTTCCTCACCAGGAGAATCTAGGTCCTCAAACATCTACCCTACACAGATAGGCTAAAAGCCCTGTCCCTGTACTCAGTTTCATACAGACTCCACAGAGGTGACCTCAGTCTGGCATACAAAGCAGTCTCAGACCCCGCCTTGATGAGACTGTTGCATATCCGCATGTCAAGCTTCACTTGAGCAACCCGTATGTGTGACTGCAATCTGGTCTGTGATATTAATTGAACTTGTTAATGGGACAGATTTGTGTCCAAGAGACTCCCCCATCTGTGGAATAGACTCCCTCTCCACATCAAGCAGAGTACCTAATTATCCCTTTTTAAGCGCAACCTGGATAACTGGATGGGAAACAGAAAATACACCCCTGGGATTCTATCTGTGTCCCTCCAAGACAGGGGCTTTGGGTGCTGACTTGTCTAAACATGGGCTAAACTCTTGGCTAGGCTTATAAGGGCCTCCAGGCCAATAGCCTAGTAACCTCCTATGATACTATGATCCTAAGATAAAAAAAGCATATATAAAATTAGGAAGTACAACACCAAAAAAGATAAAAATTCTCTCAACAAAATGAATAGACATATAAGAGGACTAATTAAGTCCAATAAAGCAAATTGTGAGGTAAAGATAGCATCCCAAGCCAAGGACAACCATAAGGCCTTCTTTTGCTATGTCCAAAACTTCAAAAGCAGCACACAGTAATGTGCCAAACTGTTGGTAAATGGAGCCACAGGCATAAAACTGGGTGTAGCAAATCTTCAGCCTGACAAATTCAGCTCCAAATCCATATCTGTCTATCTATCTATCTATCTATCTATCTATCTATCTATCTATCTATCTATCTATGTGTGTGTGTGTGTGAGCGTGTGTGCGTGTGTTTGTGTGTGTGTGTGTGTGTGTGTGTGTGTGTGTGTGTGTGTGTGTGTGTGTGTGCTTGTGTGGGTGTTCTTGCATGGCTGTTATATTTCTGCGCACCCTTAAATTAATGAGCAAAGCCTGCAACACTTGTTTGAGTGAACACTAGCAACCAAGGATATGTTTGAACATGTGGGAAAGCGGTAATACTAGCCACCTAGGATATACCCACAGATGTGGGATGGAGGAGCCATCAGGGATTACAACACAATCCAATTCATTAACGGCACTTACAAGTAATAAACTGAGTGGTATTTTTAACACACTACTGAGTGGATTATATCGAGTGGCTGAGGTCTTCCTGGACTGATATTTGTTTTACTTGGTTTTCTCATCTATATCAGTCGAGTCTTCACTACTATTTTGGTTTTGGCACTTACAAGTACACACATGCACACACACGCCGAGGTTACTACCTCATTAATACCCCCAATTCTACCTTATATGTAGGTGCACACTCACATCTACACTCGCACATGCAGCCCCTCACATACACACACACTTTCATACACCTTAACACTACCTGAACAATAAAGTCTTCTGCACTTACTTCTACTGCAATGGATGTTCATGGCCTTTTTGTCTGTGTTCAAGTCCATGAGTTGCCAGGAGTGGCTGTACCATTTTATGCAGTCAAGCAATTCTCTAAAGCTATATCATAAGCAGATTCCAGTTTATGCAAAGGGAGTACATTTCCACTGGAGTCAGATATAGACAGACGTGTATGGAATGCACAAAGATAGGGATACAGTGACTGTAACAAATTGTTTTTTCTGGTGCTTTAGATCTCTTGCTCTGTCTCTGTCTGTCTGTGTCTCTTTTTTTCTCTCTCTCTCACACACACACACACACACGTACACACACACACACACACACACACACACACACACACACACACACACACACACACACAAAATCTTTCCTTTTAGGCAATGCACAAGGATTTTTGAGGAGGTAACCTGACTAATCTCAGGTTATCTCTCTGCGACTTATTTCCAGCTTTTTGTTCAGTTTGTCTTGGAGAGACATGATACTGGCCGTTGTTCTATGGTTGTGACTAGCATGTCTAGAATTTTGGTGGCTTTAAGCTAAACATCTGATTCAAATAACATATTCATAGTCCAGAAGCCATCATCATCAATATTTAGTGCAGAGACATGCAACAGTCAAACAGCACACTGTCGGATCTGGATACCAAACCAAAACATCAGCGTTATGATTGGTTGGTGTTTGAGTTTAGTATCCATATCTGACAACGTATTGTTTGATTGTTACTAGTCTTTGTATCAGTGCATAATACCTTCCTCTTCTTGTGGTTATCTGTGCAGAGACATCCTTGATTTCAGAGGTGCCTGGTGGGAGGTGGGTCAAAGCTTTTGTGATGTTGCTTCTTTAGCTCTGGGATAGAACATGGATGTTGTTAAGGTTGAAGAGTTATAAAGATCTGACTCCTGCCTTCACAATCCTGAAAGTCAGTGATGATCTTAAGGTGTGCAGTGGTAAATAAATCTGAAAATGTCTAATGTAACCCAAAAAATGGTGTCACAGTGAATGCAAACATATTTAACCTTTTTCGTGGCATAGAGGTCAGTGATTAAGTAAAGAGTGACATGATCCCCTGCCACACTGTCCACCCACCTCAGCCATTACTCTGTCCTCCATTTGTGCTTAAAATCTGATGAGAATAGGTGTGAAAAGAGATGTTCCTTTTACATGCTGAGCAATTGCTATGTTAGGGACTGATATGTGAAAGAAAACTGGAGTATTTGTATTTCTGACAGTAAAATATGTCATATGTATGTAATGAGACTCGAACAACAGCCATCCTTAATAATTTACCACTTTTCTACTGTCAGTGTGACCTGTTTATTGAAAATAGAGATTGTTTCTTTCTTTCTTTGGCAAACAAAAATAAATGGTTGTTGAAAGGCTAGAAGTTACATGGAGAATAAAGTAAATACTCCTGCTGTTGTTGCTTATGATTTATGCTAACATTTTTTAAGGATGTGAAATAGCAAAATGCTTTGTCTTGATTTCACTTCTCACTAGGCAGTTCTCAAAATCATTCTTATTGTTGTTACTGTTCCTCAGGGGAGATGCGAATGACTGTCTTTGACCACTTTTTTGATTCATTGTTATTAACGAGGTGCTTTGAGACACAGCACAACACCACATGAATCAGTATGGCTGGTTGGGCACAGAGCCTTTAGCAGTATGAATGAGGTCACCGTCTGCCTGTAAAGGAACTCATCATCCCCCACATTAGAAATGCATTCGAAATATTAATGACCCTTTCGCATTTATCATCCATAATTGACTGTGAAGAATCTTTGCCAGGTTTTCATAACGCATTTAAATTCATTGAGAAATGCATATCAAACTATGAGTCAGGAATTGTAGACTTGTAGTTAGCCATGCACATATCATAGAAAAACACATTATGGCTTTGGTGACACACTGACATTTTTACAGAAAAAAAAAAGTCACACATACTTCTGGCCCACATTTCTCGCTCTTTTTATACTTAAAAAACCTGCGAGAGACCTTTAAAGCTGGAGTGCTTTTCAGAATCTGGTCATTATTAGCTAAAATGAACAAGCTTTATACCTGTTCCTTTTCATTCTGAAATTACTTTTCTTTACTGATACTCTGCCTTGAACAAAAATATTCCAATTAGCACACACAGATCACAGAGCTAGACTGAGTAGAAGGTCTTCTTACGTACTTGACAAATCCTGCATCTCATTAGTCACTGCAGCAAAATAGGTTTACTACCACAACTACATTATTCACTTGTGCAGTCATGAGAAATTCACTGCATTCAAATTTACATTTATAACACTATATATGTTAAAACAAAGACAGATGATTGCACAGCACAAACAAAAATGCATTCTAGTGGCTACAGTACATGTCCAACCAGAAAAGGCAGTAGATCTCACCAAAATGCAAGTAACAGGCACATGTATTGTGGTGGCAACTGGTCTGAGAGAGAGCTTCATAGTTACACATTTGTTCATAAAACAACAATTTCTGTATGAGCACATTCACTTTTAAATAATACTGTTTAATCTTTAGGAAGTGTGCAGCAGTGCTTACACAAGGAAGCACTAGGATATGTGCTATACCGTATCGGTGTGCACACTGTTCACATCAGATACCTCCTCTTCATGTTGGGAGCACTACGCTGGATGTGCATGGCAGCATATTCACATCTGTGGAGCCCTAAACTCCTTGTCTTCAGTGTCTATGTTTATAGATGAGTAAATACTGCTTGGCAAAATTTTCACTTAAGTTCTTTTTCAGCTGGGAAATGAACAAACTGAAAGCATATGTAAAGTCAAAGTCAAAGTAAACTTTATTGTCATTCAGAAATCATACAAGTGCAAAAACTGAACAAAATTCTGTGTCTCTGGACTCAATGTGCACACAACATATAGACTATTTTCATAGACATTTACACATATAACATCTAGCTATTACATCACGGACATGCAGGTAGACAAACTAATACTGCACATAATTAGAAACACAATTTAACACTTTTCGCAGTGAACACTTACTTGCATGAGACTTTAGTATTGCACAGGTACTTGGTTAAGACATTGCACTGAACCTTGCATATCTAGTATAAGAAAGCAGAAGTGAAAGCTGTCTGAACAATGCAGAGGAAGAATTTACATCTGTACAGTTCAGGTCTGAGTAGTGAGTATGTGTAAGATGAGCTACCTAGAAGAAAAATGAGTGACATTAACCATCTGACTTCTTTACTGGGAGCTAACTGTTACTGGCACATTAGAGCCTCTGTGGGACTCGTTCAAAAGTATAGCAAAACAGTGTGAGTTGTATTGATAAATGTTTCTGAGTACTCATGGAATCACACACGTTGTATTGATTGAAATGCATATTTAGAGTAAGAGGACTAGTTAGAAGGGGCAGCAGAAATCCTCAATGCATGCAGATTTCCCTATCCTTTGACACATACAGCATGTCTCCAGTTTGTTAAACCTGTAAAGGTGGGGAATTTAAAAGAATATCCGACGGCTGTTGATAGTAGAGTCTGACCCCCCCCCACACACACACACACACACACACATACACACAGGCACACACACACACACACACACACACACACACACACACACACACACACACACACACACACACACACACACACACACACACACACACACACACACACATATACACAAAACAAGAACAGTTAATGGTCACACATCTTGCTGATATGTGTTCTTTCTGTATACAAGATCAAGGATTAATATACCTGGGAGCTGCACAGGCATTTTGTTTACAGGTTACCACATGTAATTCAAAAAAATACACAGCAATAAGTAAGTAAGTAAATAAATAAATAAATCCTGTCTGCAAATAACTGTAACCTTCTATAGTTTGGATACTTTTATGTTAGACATTTCATTTATTCATCTGCTTTTTGCGATACCACTGATGGAAGAGATACTATCATCCTACAAACCAGACTGTGACTACTAGGTGATTCCTGTCAGAAGCCGAGGTTAATGTGTCCAGGCCTGTTTATTTAACACTCAGCAATGATGAGTCAGTTACTCTATCATTTTTAGTATGTTTAATGCAGTAATTAACTTCAAATTCTATTGTTTGTCATAGAGGGATAAACCCTAAACTACAACTCACAGCGTATGGAAAAGTTAGCAATGTCAGCACTGAGGAAGGCAACTGAGGTGTGAAGAAAAATGATTGGTGGATGGAAAGGGGCTTGTGCCCAAGAATACATGCTCAAATCGGCATTGAAGTGGAGATGAATGAGCCAGGAAAGACATTTGATTTAAAGTGGGGGGTATCTATGGGCTTATTTCACTCTTGTGAGTGAAAATTCTATGTAATTCTCATTGCATGATCATCCATAGAGGCATACTGAGTATGCACAAAAAAAATAAATAATTATACATAAAAAAATGCTAGAGTACAAGTGAAGCACTGATGACAACAATATCCCCATGTAGATGATGGCACTGCCTCTGGCAGATGAAAATTCATCACTAGGAAAACAAATGTACCATAGGAGTCCCATCTTTGTGAGACCTATTGGGTCATTAATTGTTCAGTGGAAAAGCTGGGAGGATGGTTCAATGATCAGATGCAGGCAGGAGTGGCAAAAAATAAATAAAATGAAAGACTTTACATTTCATGTATCACTCTGTGCTACCATGCAGATAAGAATGGAAATGCACACTTTTTTCAGAAGATGGCTGAGCCTTTGCTTGTATAAACTAAGTCAATTTTGGTCAGACTGCTGGGGACACTCCCACCATCAGACCATCAGATCATCAGATAGCATGTTTTGGCTCGGAAGGCAGCATATCTATAGGTGGACCAGACGTTGTCTGTGGTGGTGGAGATTTAAAGGTTGAATTAATTTTAATAACTAATGAGCTAAGTGAGAAAGGAGAAGGAAAAGTCAGTGGACTGACCAAATGGGAAATGAAAAGATTTTAGAGGGACTCTCCGACTAAGCCCAAAGAAATGTTCATATGCAGATGGTGTTCTAGTGGGTTCTAGGTCCAAATGTTCGGAGATAATTATTATTTTGTTTTTTCAGAAAGAGTTCCATATTACTTTAATGAGTTAACAAGTGCACATACACTGCTGTGCATACACACACACACACACACACACGCACACACACACACACATACACACACACACACACACACACACACACACACACACACACACACACACACACACACACACACACAAACACACACACATGCGCAAACACACACACACACACACACACACACACACACACACACACACACACACACACACACACACACACACACACACACACACCTTCAGCAGTCATGCTTGCATATAGCAGGTCTTCTTTCATGCCATCCATCCATTTCTTTGATGGATACCCCTGTTTCTTCTTGCCTACTGCCTGTATCTCTGAAATCATTTCAAAATCATCTTCTAGTTTCCTGCGCATGATCCTAAACTACCATAATCTGTTCACTTTGACATTATCTGTAATTGGAGCTACTTTCCTTCTTCTCTTATGAACTCATTTTTTATCTGTCCCATAGTTGCATCCTACCACCCATCTCAGTCACTTCATTTCCATCACCTCTGGCTTCCTCAACTGCTCTGACTTTACTGCCCAGGTTCCTATACCATACAGTAGTACTTGTTGCACCACTGTTTTGTACACCTTACTTTTCAGCTTCTTTGGCATTCTTCTGTAATATACTACACATGACACTCTATGCTAGTTGGCTGCAGCCCCTCTGATTCTAGCTTTGACCTCCTCATTCAGATTTCTCTTCTTGTCAACATCCTTTCTTAGACACTTGAAGCTGTAAAAATTTTCCACTAGTTTTGCTTCTATCTTAATTTTCTGTTTCTTCTACTTTTAACCATTTGCCTCCATGATAACTATCTTGTCTCACTAGGATCATCAAACTTCTATACCGTATTGGTCTATTTGCTTCTCCTGACTTTAAGTATTCCACCGTAATGAGAGAGAAAAGCATCATCTAGGAATCCTACCGTACTACAGTAAGATTTTAGGATTTTTTATAGCATCCTGCAAACAAAAAAAGCTGATTTAATGTAGTCTTTGCTAGCCCAGGTTCATATGCAGTTTTGTATATCCACAATTCTGACTAGACCACCTGAAAACTCACTGAGGGGGTGTGGCATCCCAGAGTCTGTAAATGCATATGCTGCAGAGCTTTATTAGTGAGATGGTACTTATCACCCTTCAACATTCCTTAAGATGGACAAATCATCAACAGCTTCTCACTCTCATTTCTCCTAAATGAAGCCAGAACTATTGATGTCTAGTCAGAGTCAGAATGTCTATGTTCCAGAGCAAGTGAAAGAGAAATTATTTTCATATTGAAGGGGAGGTTTGCATTAATGGATTTGAATCAACAATATTTGCAGTCGTTGCTGAAGAAATAAGAAGAAAGGTGAAAAAAATTGCAGATATCTTTTCCAAACACTGCAAGAAAATATATTGTGTGAAACCAAGCAATCATCAAAGAAACTGCATACACTGAAATTGCATATGCTTCCAAGCAGTGCCCCTCACTTATCTCAGAACACCGATTGCCTCGGGATCCAATGCAGAAACAGCTGTGCATTAAATGATAACCTAGTGTATTCCCTCCACACTATACTCCCTGTGGTATTATGCATATGCATATCACTTTACATAATTGGCTTCCCAAAGCCATACAAAGCATGCATTACTAAGTTTCCTTTCCACAGTTATTTTCAGGATATCTCTTCACTCACCTTCTGGCATCATCACTTGCAAAATGGGTCTATATTAGAAGAGTGAAGTGACTTAAGAGTGAATGCTCTTTCATCAACAAGTAAAACCGGAAGTCTGAAAAGGGCAAAGTTACAGAACAGCAGCTTTTTTCCCAGGGGGAAAAAAAAATCGCTGTTCCAAAAAAAAAAAAATTATAAAGACAAAATAAAGTTGGGGGCTTCACCCCCTCCCACACCTCAGCCCCCCCCACACACCCTACTTAAATATACCAACTCCAAGATCGCACCACAGTGGAGAAAACAACAAAGTCCCGAGAACGTCCCAGTGATTTTTTTTCCCTGAGAAAAAAAATCACTGTTCCGTAACTTTGCTGTTTTCAGACTTCAGGTTTTATGTGTTGATGAAAGAACGTTCTCTCTTAACTCACTTCACTCTTCTAATATAGACCCTTACAAAATCATATCTGACTTGCTTAGCAGTCAGTCAGTAATGCTTCACTTTCTTCCAGACACATTGAGTACAGAGCTGAAGTTAAATTTCAGACATATTACCACCTATGCAGTCATATCTGTTGGAATTAGTAAATACAACTACAGCAAGTTTTTCTCATTACACAGTAGTGAACTATTTTGAAATGAGTTACATGTCTCACAGTTCTTCAGTTATTATCAACAAACAGTTAATATTAAACATTATAAATCTTGCACACATTATATACACATCATAAAAGTTTCAATGTATATTTACCTGTGAAATGAATATCAAAATAACTTCAGTTTTATAGTTCTCACATCTTATTTTATTTTGCATTTGATTACCAGGATTGTACAATGATCTCAGTTGCCATTTGTATGTACTGCCTGGTGAAATAATTCAGAAACAAGAAAAAAAGAGAGAGAACATGTAAGTTGCACATATCAAAACAGAAAGTAAACAATTTAAAGAAAATTGTAGCATAGCAATTAACAGAGGTAGCAACAATTTTGAGAGAAATGTAAATTTTACAATTCACTTTTTTGGATGTACTGGTAAGCAGGGCTTCAGATAACACTGATAACGGAATTCTGCCATAAATTCCCCAAGTATAATTCCCCTCTCCATGCCTCCAGCTTTCATCCCCCCATATATGCCAAAATATTCCTAAATCGCAATATATGAGGGTGAAACGAATATGCTCACAGGACGATACCTATTTGCATTATAGGGATGACCTGACCAAGAGATTCAGGGAGAGGGGCTATAAACCAGGACATATTATGCAGGCTAGAAAAGCTCTCAATAGTATGGATAGGACAGCACTTCTACAATATCATGACAAGCAGGGTAGAACTAAAGGTTATCCTAGACTAGTGACTACTTATGGTAGAAATGTTGGGGCACTTATTGATAGTGTACAATCCAAGTGGAACATCCTTAAGTCAGATAATAGGCTCTCAGAATTATTGGGAGCAGACTGCCTATTTTCCTTTAGGAATGGAAGGAACCTGGTGTCCATCTTTAACCATTACAAACAAGGAGGATATAAACCTAAGGAAAAATTGCAAAGTACCATTCAGGGACAAATTGCTACAGGATGTTACCCATGTGGTCATTGTACACATTGCAGTAGAATATTAAAAACTAATAGCTTTACTAGTAAAAATACCAGTATAGTTTATGACATTTCCTTCTTTGCGAACTGCAGCTCAGACTGGGTTATATATTTGGCCACTTGCCAGTGCTCAGCTTTTTATGTGGGCCAAACGCCTAGAGTGCTTAAATATAGAATTTCAGAACATCTCAGTGAAATTAAAAATAAAAAACATACAAATGCTCTATACAAACATACTGAAGTCCACCAAACAGCCTCTTTTCATTTTATGATCATTGATAAAATTTTGGGTATGATATTTAATAAATCCGGATGGCACGAGTTACTAAATGCCAAAGAGAGAAAATGAATCATTAAACTGGGAAGGCTTTTTGCCCCAGGATTAAATAAACACCTCTAATTGGTTTATGGGCTAGTGACACAGTATATAAATGTGTGATATTTTATTGTATCTTTACACTGCTGAAGGCTTAGTTAATTATAAGCCGAAACCGGTTTGTAATTTTTGTATATTGATGTCTTGACTCAAGTGAATTAATATATACTTTTATGGCTTCCACTATCTGCTGGTTATTTTTTTGATTCATGTTGGTTGGGCACAGAGCCTTTAGCAGTATGAATGAGGTCACCATCTGCCTGTAAAGGAACTCATCATCCCCCACATTAGAAATGGATTTGAAATATTAATGACCTTTTCGCATTTATCATTCATAATTGACTGTGCAGAATAATTCAGAAGGAAGAAAAAAAAAAGAGAGAACATGTAAGTTGTACATATCAAAACAAAACAGAAAGTAAACAATTAAAAAAAAAACTGTAGCAAAGCAATTAACAGAGGTAGCAACAATTTTGAGAGAAATTTAAATTTTACAATTCCCATGATTATATTTCAGGTCTATATCATGGAGGAAATGCTGTGAGATAATGACAGCCAAGTTAATGGATAAAATAAAGATGTACATTCAACTTTAAAGTTGTATCATTCACTTTTAATCAGTTCAAACGTAATCCAAATTACAACTTGCTAGCACTTCACCTTCAAAAGAATAGGTTCCATGTTTAGCAGTAAGTTAATAATACTTTAGTGTCTTGCTGAAACAATAAAAAAGCAACAATATTGCACACAAACACTATTTCATATGAAATATAAATCATTTTAAGTAAAATTAGTTTTTTGTCTTTTCCTCCACAAATGCTGCTTGCTGCCTAAAGGCCATCCTAGCCACAAACAGAGGGAAGGGGGTCTAAAGCTGATCATCTTTGACTAACCTGAGCTACACCTTTGTTTATTATTACATGAAATTCTGATTGTAATGATTATAATCATGAGGATAATCTGTTAAGGCCATCTGCATGGCATCATCATCATTCATGATTTTTATTTATTTATTTAGTCTCCACAGGAAGGAATACTTTAGAAATGTTGGGTAACTTAACCTCAGCTTCAAGTAGAATAGCTTACATGCTTAGCAGTTAGTAATGTTTTAATTTCCTGCAAGCAAAATGAAAAAGTAAAAAAATTGTACCCAGACATTTTTTTCTTATAAAATGCAAATAACTTTTAAGTTAGGTATTATTTGGTTTCCCACCATAAATGCTACTCCATGCATAAAGAACATCCATAGCCAGAGGAAAATTGACCACTATCTCCTTGCAGTTGTCAAATTGTCCTATTCAGCAAATGCAGAAATCCAATTCACCATCACGTTTTACCAAGTTTCCAAAGAAGTTGCAAGATTATCTCTATTATAATAGTTTCAAACCCGGCAAGAACTGGTATTAGGATGGCCCAGGAAGTGTGCATCTGTACAATGTGTTATCTTTTGATGCATATATCAGCATATGCAAGACCAGTGCACTGCATCAAAAGTATGTCCCAAACATCCTGTAGAGCAATGCCACTCCCCCTCAACATAGGTGGAGATTCTTCCTTTCTCAATGTTCTTGAATGATTAGATGCTTCTCAAGTGTTTCCAGTATTACATATATGGTTACTAAGTTCCATTTTAATTGATCATTTTCCATTTACAACTTTTACACTACATCTGAGAAGGTGGTAGGAATATCCTCCACTTTTTTGGATGCAATTAATAGTATTCTTTAACAACCAAATTCAACTTCTGCAATTTTTATATATCCACATGGAGCACAAGACATGGGCTCCACATCCTAGAGGTTTCCTCAGACAATGTGTCATTTCTGTTTATGCAACAGAGCAAGAATTGTATTAGAATTTTATTAGGATTCTGCTTGGAGTATAATTCCTTCTTCTTGTATTTTCTTTCATTCAGTCTATTTATATAACATACCCTCAACTATCAGGTACCTAAAAACCTTACAAATAACTGCCTATTTTTCATTTTTGAAGCACTGCAGTTCTCAAATCCATAGGAAAATATCGCTGTAGAGTTGACATTGTTGATGAAATTTTGAGAGAATCTGAAAAAAGACATCATATCACCATTCAAAATATCGAAAATAGGACTTTCAACCACTTGCTGTAAAGTTGTGTTCAATACAGGGAATGTTAACTACACATAATACTAAAATTTTTAGCCTGTTATTTTTTTTTTAAATATCATTATATTCTCTACTACTATACCTAGAAAATCAATGGCATCAGACATGACTCAATTAATTTATTAAGTATATCTGTATGTGTGTAAGCATGATTTACTTCATACATGTATTTCCTCTAACACTAACCTTTATGATAATTAATTTCTCAAAATTTCAATTCAAAGGTTTAAGTGTATCCTATAGCATCTTTTGTAAATATTGTACTTAGTTATCTTATATTTTGTTCACCTGTTTTTTGTTTGCTGGAGTTTATTATCTAAATATAAATCACTTCAATAAAAACAGATGTTAACATTTGTGTGGTCTACATTATAACCAATGAATCAGCTCAAATTTTACAAAGTATAATATTAAAAGGAAATTGTTTACATAAAAATAGATATATTATATGCAATAATGTTGGTGTTTAATACCTTATTGATCAACTTATAAATAAGCATTTGAAAAAGGATAAAAAAATGAGTAATAATTGTTTATGACTAAAGTTTAATTTTTGTGGATACATAAAGTGTAAGAGAAGTTGGTATGTATATTTATGGTGGCAGACATGACTGTTGATAGTGGCTTGTAAAATTCTCATTAAGAAGATCCTGCTTGAGCTTGGTCCAGTGAGTATGACTATCAGATCATCTTACGTTTTCACTGCTCAGTTGTCTGAATTTGTTATGGCAATACTGAAATACTAGATTTGTGAACCATATCCTTCAGTCTTCTTAGAAATATGCACAGTCTGTAATAATCAGTTGTATGCGTTCTTTTCTTTTCTTGAAACATTAATCCATTTTACTAGCATCAGCATCATTTTATACCTTCATATAACCATAGGAAACAAAAACAAGCCTACTGCTTTGGTGAAGCATTAATAACATATGTCTGAATGTGGTTGGTGGATAACAGACTATCCTTTCCCATCATGCACAGTAGCTCTGTTACATTAGTCCCTTATATGTTGCAACAATTTCTTTTGTTACATATTATTTTTGGTAAATGGATTAAGACCTGATAGATATAACTACATTTTTTTTTCTGGGATAACTTTGATACCTTGATAATTTGAAGTGATTTGGTCAAAATCAAACTAGGCGTTTGTGAAGTTTGTATGAAAAAATAAAGCCAGCAGCCTAGAGCTCATTTACAAGTCATAGTTTTCATCTTCTAAGATGTACTCACAAGCAGAAGCATTATCTCATTAGTTTATTCCATTAAATGTAATATAAATTACAGTGCATTAATGATAAGCTACCAGACATAGCATGCTGCAGTAATAACTCTAAGTATCAGTGCTGAGAATGAAAGCTGACATTGACAAGTTTTGATATATTTTCAGCAGCATAGCCTCTAGTGGTCTGATGGTATAGCGCACAGAGATATTAAAAAATGATACTGTGCATCAAAATTTAATTACTAAAAAGTACTTTGCTCAAGCAGAGTCACTAAACTCAAGACTCACTGATATTGAAATATTCTGTCAGTTTCCAAAGTTGAATTCTGTTTTCCTTCATTAATAGTCATCAGAATGGTTCTGTGATGCTGATGGATAGATTCTTAACTGTAGCTGAGGTTACCCGAATATGAGTAGCAGTGTGGGTGCTTAATGGAGTTGGCAAGGGAGACTGGACATGTCCATTTTGGGTAAAGGTGGTAATCATCTGGTATGTTGATGTCCTACATTAAAGATGAATCTTTGCCAATAGCAGCAAATTAGTGCAGCGAAGCACATGAGCTATGACCACCAAAGGCCTTGAGTCCATAAGTGATGGGCACTCATGACTGGGCTGAGGGGTCCAAGTGGTCCCTGTAACAATGCATCTGTTTTTCACACCACAGGGTATATGAATATGGCCATAATATGTACCACCAGGATGCTGGCTATGTTACAAACACCCATCATGACTGAATATATTATACTTTTTACTGGGCAGGTCTCACCTCTGTAGTGTGTTGGTCATATGTCCCTTATACAGGAGAATTAATGGACTGAACATGATTAGGAAATGGCATGATGGTGGGTAGTATAGGATAAAGAGAACAAAGAAAAAATAAATTCCCCTGAATGGATAGAATAATGAACAAAAGACAGCAACTGAACATTTGTCGATATGTATTGTTTTACTTAAGACAAAAACTACTACAACCTCTGCTACATAAACTAATAATTTCCAAAGTCATCACTACTAAGAGAAAAGACAAATGTTTATTTTTCATAAAAAATAAACATTTGCTTTTCCTAGTTACTTTGGTAACTTGAAAAAAGGAAACCGCATTTAAGTCTTGCAGTTAGTACTGAGGACTAAAAGTATAATTTCTTAATGTGCCTTTTTCAGTGACAAAGATTCAGGGTTTGAATCTTACTTGGGCTGTTCCTGCAAATGGTCCATTGAGGTTAGTGTACTACCCCAGTAAACAAATATAAATTTACAATTATAAATTAGAAATACCATTCTTGAATTTCACTGATTCTAGCTCTTGGGATTTGGAATGTCTTCCTCTTTGGTCATCTTAACCACCTATTAGTTTTCTCTGAGGAGCAGCAATCCAACTTAATTATACAAAATGAGGTGTGTCTTGAGAGACAGAGCCCTTCTGATGGTGCATACAGATCTGGTACCTCACCAGTACTGTTATTTGTTAAGGGATTCAGAGTCAGACCTTTTAATCATGCACTTTAGGCAAAGCTTGAATTTATAGACCTTGTTTTGGAACAAATGCTTTGTATTATCTGATTTTTGACAAATGACATCCTAATGCCTGGAACTATTGTGCTGATTGATATTAGAGATGGTCACTGACAGATGAAATAATATCTCTATATGTGCCCAGTATCTAACACAGCAAGCTATTGGCTTTTGCTAAAAATTAATAAAACAAACAATTGTTTTTATACAGTACTGTTTTTCCTCAAAGTGATTTTCAAAAAAAAGTTTAAGACAACAACAAGTATGCACTCACTCACTCACTCACTCACTCACTCACTCACTCACTCACTCACTCACTCACTCACTTATACATAACCCTGAAACTGAATGCACTAGTTTTATGGAAAGGGGTTGCTGTTCAAAACTCCATGGGAAATCTCCTTCCCTTTTCATTAGAAAATGCCTTGGGTTCTTATACTTCCCTCTTGACATGAAATATGGCAACACTAGCAACAGAACCAGGACCTGGACAGACAAAAATGACATAATTTTAACTTTTTGAAGTAAGTATATCAAATAAGTCAGTACCCATGCAATGCCACATTCCAATGCCAGCATTTTTCAGGCATGATGTCAATGCCTTCTTGGGATGAGAACCAACACATTTCAGGTTCTAAAGCAAATAAGTAACCAGGTTTTCCTTAATAGCATTCAAAGTTACCTGAAGGGAAGAAGGTAGCACTATTATGAGCACCCTTTCAAATATCAACATGTAAGCATTTCGCAATATTCCATAAAACAGCATAATACAAATGCCATAATATCGCAAGACTAAATATTAAAACACAGCATATAATATTCTGGCATTATGAATATTTATGGAATGCAGTTGAATTTGAAAGAATTATTCTTCAGAATTTTTCATATATGCACTGATGAGATTACACAATAAGTACTGCAGTAAAAAAAATTAAGCCTTAAAAATAGCACATACTAGACTCCCAGCAATGTGAACATCAAGGTTTCAGAGCAGAGTGGCGTGTAACACATGCAACCCATTCATGCAAACCATGTGGTTGCCCAGCTGAGTGAGGTGCAGAAATCAAGAAACTGTCTTTTTAATCAAAATTATTTTTCACTGATTGCTTTATGGCAATGGGTTTTAGTCTATAAGCAGGAATGATACAGATGCAAAGAGACGCAAAAAGGACATTTGGCATTCCGGGCAACACACTCATTTAGTGACCTCCTCTATAATCAATTGTGATTATTTAATGGCAATTTGTGAGCTGACACACATTTTTAAGGTAGCATGGACAGTTTAATAGTTTACAAACTGTCATTCACAAATGTCATCATGTAACGATAGCTTGTAATTGGTCAAGCTCTTCTTTTTTTTTTTCTTAAGGTACTATATCCCAGTCATTGCCCCCTACAACCTTATAATTGGAATGACATGCACCTCCTCCATGCCCTGCATAAGTATTTGTCCTGATGTGTGGTTTTGTGATGCTCTTTAGATGGCCCGGCTTGATTTACAATGGAGCTGATATTCATCAATATATGTGACACCTTCATTTTAACTGGAAAAAGGTTTAGACAAAAGACTTAAAGGTTTAGCAATGTATTAACATTGTCAGATATAACCCACTTCCTTTAAATTTGTAGGGGGAATCTGAGATTTCTGTGTCCCCTTACAAGAATAATGCACTTCTTTTAAATTTAAAGGGGGAATCTGAGACATCCCTGTCCCCTTAGAAGAAACCCAACATCACCGAAAAACAGAGCACTGACATTTTTGCATTAGATAGACTAGAAAACTAGAACATAAAGCATTCACTGACAGATACAGAAAGATAAAAACTCAGCGAGTTGCATAATATGACAAAAGACACCTTTATTAAGAGTTCCTAAAGCATTTTCAACACTAACTTATAGCTTTTACAGAGAAACATAAGCAAAAGATACACACACACACACACACACACACACACACACACACACACACACACACACACACACACACACACACACACACACACACACACACACACACACACATAGATATAGATAGATGTATATATATATATATATATATATATATATATATATATAGTTTTTTTTCAAAGTTTGTTATTCACTAATAAATCATCTTTATGAGTCAGCTGTAAAATGTAATGTACTGTTTTACATAATGTACTGTTTTATAGCACTCCTCCACTTTTCCTGTACGGAAGCACTTGAGTGACTTGGGTAATGAAAGTGTTAATTAGGTTCATGCATTTATCCAAGAAGCATCAAACAAAACAATGAAGTCAAGGTACCCCTATTGTAACCATATCCTGTGTATGTTGTCTTATTCATCTGCCTTTAACCTTTACAGCCCCCCCCCCCCCCCACTCAGTAGCATTAAATAATTTAGTGGCTCGGGAGGCTGTGGGATTTGGTAATGTTCCAGACTTACCACACTCAGCAGGCAATACTCATTTACTTCCACCTCTGAACATCTCCTCCATTAGAACAGAACTGTTTATTATGGCTCAAAGGCAGTAATCATTTTGCACAATGAATGCATTTCTTTTTCACTCAATTACCTTCATGCCATAGGCTGATGAGAATAACAATTGTTATATAACTGCTGCTTTATTCTCTTGCTGCGAATGATGTTCAGTATTGCACAAATCAAAAATGGCAAACTATAAAATGAAGAGTATGAATCTTTCATGTTTTACAGTTGCAGCACAAGTGCAGGAGAGAGAGGCTATGCAGTTCTGAAATAAATGAGTTTTGTTTTTCTTAACTACAAGAAATAGATGAAGAGGTTACACAAGTCAATATATTTTTCAACCATGCTGAACAGTAAGGAACGCATTTATCTGTAAAAATGTCAAGAAAATAAAGCATAAGGCAATCTAGAAAAATTATTTCATCTCTTTCTCTCTCTTTTATCTCTTATAGTCTTCATGCACAAGAGTCTTGCAAAACCTGTTAGTCAGCTGTTATTTTCAGCAAGGGATAACACAAACTATGTGGTTGTATCCATGCCTGGTTGTATAGATGCAGCAGATAAATGAACAAGCATTCTGTAGCAGATGCCCTTGTCTGACGTAGCAAGTCAGCTCTTTGTCTACATGGTAGACTGTTTTACTCTACAGGTCTTCATACTTGACCCAAATGGGTTTATAGGTATATTTGACATTCATCTTCCAGGTTTCCTTATCTTTTCCAATGTCATTGTCCTTACGTATGTGTAGCCATTTCTATTGTACCACTGCTAGAGAAAAGTTTAATAGTAGAACACATAGATGTCAGCAGGTTTTATAACATAAACCTGCTATAAACCTTTCAACTGTGGCACACAGCCTGCTTCATTCAGTTGTGGGTGATGACCAATTAAAGGACAACTATACTAATCTGGTTTGACATATCCTATGATACTCCAGCAGGGATGCTTACTGTCCCATTGTTCTACACCTTCTCAACTTTCCATAACCTCCTAGAAAACATGGCTACAGAATACAAATCCCACAACCCTAACATGCCTAATAGTATTGAAGTCACATGCTGCTCTGTTCAACTCCTTTGCAAGTGATAATGACTGTGCTCTGTCATCTACCTAACATGGTGGGTATGGTGAAATCAGGTGCACAAAGTGAAGAGCCCATGTGCTTACCTGCAAAGCCTGGGCATGATTATACATGTATTATTTGATTCAGTACTGTCTGTGTCAGGATGCTTAGGTATGCACCACACCTGTCTGCTGCTGCTTTTCTCTGGTTCTGCTGCAATGTGTTCCACCCTTGACTCTCTAACTACTGATGCTGGTACAACTGACATGGATGGCACTGTCAGGATATTCACATTCTACTCCATCTGTTTGCACATTACCATGTTGTACAGAATACATACACACAGCCCTTCTTAGTGGTGTAATGCAGTTGAGCTGAACCATATGGGTCTTTAATGACAATGTGTGTGCAATCTATATTTCCCAAAAACTTGAGAAAATTGGCTTTTTATAAAATGTCCATTTAGAGCTGGTTCGCTCCTGTGCAATAGCTGGAAATCAGACATGATCTTTCATATGCTCTAATGTAATCTTGAGAAACTAGTGTAGGATTTGTGAGGCTGATGTTTATGGTATTTCTAATGTGTTGACAGTAGGTTGCTGAGTGGTCTTTGTAGCTTAAATGGTTAAAGTTACCTTCTAACATGTATTCCTTTCAATTCAGCTTATGGCAGCACAGTTTGTCTCTGTTCCCTGCAGTCTGTCTCCCCACAAGGAAATGGCTCACATTCTGCTGTGCATGACTTAGTTGTGTCAGGCGCTGTCTGGGCCTCTTCTATTGACATGGGTGGTATTAGTGAGCAAGCCTGCAAGAACTGATAGCAGCAGCATCTGATTTCACATCTTGCTGAACTAGTGCTGCTAATGCTGCTAGTGCAGTTAGTGCTGCTACTACACATCCTAGCATCACTGCCCTCATATACACCACTATTGTCAGTATAAAGATGGGCGTGTGATGTGACACAGTGTAAATGCTGATGTATAAAATGTATGTGCAGTATATGTCTTCCAATGTAAGCCATGCCACACATCTCATAAATTACAACCAGAATTCTTTTTTGAGGGGAAGGGGGTGGTTCTACTGCATCTGTCTTTACGTGTGTTCCGGACAACTTCTTCAGTCATGTGCTGCACCTTCTTGACAAGTGTTTGACTTGCCCCTTTAGAGTGGAGCACTGACTTTCATCTATAAGAAGAGGGAAATCTTAAGTAAAAGCAGTTGGGGGATGGTTACAGAGAAGTGATCACAGCATCATGGGAGCTGTGCAGAAACTTTTAGACACTATCTATTGGCCTTCAACATTTTCCTTGTGTGTTGTGTTCACATAACACTAGACCACTGTTATTGGTTTCCATGTGATACCTACTGTTTGCCAGCAGCCAGGTGCTCAGTCCTAGGAATACCATCACTGGAAATCTCCAGTGCATTCTGTTGACAGTTTGACTTAGAGAAAACACACTGCCATGGCTAGGAAACACTCGTCGATGCTTTATTAACCAAATTACAAAGGATTGAGCACTTTCTTCCCTATAGCCAGGGATTTCATCAGAATCTACATACATTCAATATTTCCCCCTTTAAATACTTTATTGTAATAGTGATGTCACTCATTAAGAACTGATAGGCCATATTTAAAGTGCAACAAACATAAACAATTGTATTTTACATGTTCTTTAAAACATTCATAAAATCTTTATAAATAAACAAATTGCTTCAAATAAGAAATAATGTTCACCTTTCCACTTTCTGTCTATAAAAACATTTCATTTAAAATTCATTTCATAAATTCCACTTTTTTATTTAATAAAGGCTTTATAGATATGAGTTTTCTTCTATTTTACAATGGACTTTACGCTGCAGGGTTCAACTGTGTTTTTTTTTTACTTAGAGAAAAGCAATAAGGTGAGTTCTGCAAATACCTCTCAACTGTCCATATTTTTGCAGAATATCCAGATTTTTGCCTCATAATTTTGGTATATTCCTCATATAATGTTGGTTTTCTGGCAAATCCCTGGCAAATCATTAAGGACTGAAGTCAGAAAATAATGACAGACCTTTCAGTTCACACCCTTCAGAAAATCCATGTTAATGAAAAACCTGTTATTCTATCAATGTTCTTAAGTTTGTAAGAGCAATGTTTAAAAATGTTCCTATTTTTGGGCCTCTGTCCCCTATTATTTATGGCTTTGTCCAGATTTCTTGCTCTAAGAGGTTGAAAGGTATAGTTCTGCATTTTGATCACTTTTCCCCTCTTCTCCAAATTTCTGCTACCTCAGAATTAGTAGACGCACACACACACATACACACACACACACACACACACACACACACACACACACACACACACACACACACACACACACACACACACTCACACACACGCACACACACACACACACACACACACACACACACACACACACACACACACACACACACACACACACATATGCAAACTCACACACATAGTTCTGGGTGTAGGGGCAGGGGCTTACACCAATTGCCAGGGTGTGTATGAGGGCTTGCCCCATGCAAGAAAAAATAATATTTTGTGTTTTGTGTCCTTGGGAATGTCACTGTTTTCAATAGTGACATCCCAAGATTTTAGATATTTTGAGTCAAATAATAATTTATCTAGTAAACTAGACAAGATTATTCAAAGTAAACACCTTTTTTCCCAAACTAGAGGAGCTAGTAGGCATTTCACTTCTCATGCACAATTAGTTTTTTTCACTCCACTGTTACAGAGTTTTATGTAACCATACACAAATATAAATTATATTTATTCCCTTATTTCCAAAAACTAGCTTTCACATTTAAGTAGTGGCTGTGATAATGAGTAATGCATAAAGGATAATTGATAATTTAGTTAGCAGAATGCATTCTAAAAGTGCCATGAATATATCTGCTTTTCTAACACTTTGGAACATTTTTTCAAAACCAGGATTGTCTGCAATTTCATAATGAATGCTACTTATTTATTCATTCGTTCACTTTATAGCTTCATAGGTTTATAGGTAGGTACTAGGCTATCAGCCCTGGGGCCTATACAAGCCCAGGCAAAAAGGTACCCTGGCTTTCGCTACCCAAGAAAATTATTTTCCTGTGCCACTGTCGAGCAGTGCCACAGAAGTGATCCCCAGGATGAATTTCCTATTTCCCATCCAATCATCAATATTTTTCTTGAAGAGTGCTAATGAGGAGCTTTGTTTGATATAGATAGGTACTTTGTTCCAGAGTATGGGAAATCTCTGGAACAGAAATCTATCCCTCCAGCATGTTCTGTTTATTGGGGTGACAAGTTTCCAGTCCCTAGAGCATGCAGCTTGGAGGGATTGGGATTTCTTTAAGTGGAGCATGTCCAAGAGCTCTGGGTTTGTCATAGCTTTGTATGTTAGGCAGAGATCACCTCTGAGTAGGCGATATGCGATGGAGTAAAGCTGCAGTTTTTTGAGACGGTCAGCATAGGGCAACTGTTTGAGGCCAGTAATCCTCTTTGTGAGGTGTTTCTGCGGCCTTTCCAGTTGCTGTAGATGTCTTGTGAGGTACATAACAAAAGGGGCACTGTACTCTATAATGAGTCTAATGAGTGATGAGTAGAGAGGAACAATGACCTCTTTTTTCCTGGATGAGAAACCTTTTGCGATTAGGTGTGCCACGTAGAAGGATTTCCTGTCTACTGTGGCAATGTGATTATCAAAGGAGAGACTACTGTCTGCCTGTGTTCCCAAGGTCTCTTATCACACTTTTGGTGTTAAGTAGACTACCACCTATGTGGTAGCTCATGGGTACAGAGTTTTTACCAAAGGAGATGACAATACACTTTTTGGCATTGAGCTTGAGGCCATGGCTTTGACACCAGCCATCTGTCTCAGTGAGGCCCTTTTGTAGGATGTCCACATCATTAGGAGTTTCAATTATGGCTCCTAGTTTGCAGTCATCTGCGAACTTTGTTAGCCAAAGACCTTCTGTGTTAACCGGTACTTCAGAGAAGTAGATACCTAAGAGGAGAGGACCCAGGACTGAACCCTGTGGTACTCCACTTGTCACTGGTCTGAAGTCAGATTTGGGGTCTGCTACTTTTACAGTGTGGGTTTTGTCAGTGATCCAGTTGACAACCCATCTTGTGACATAGGGATTTTATATCTAGTTTATTGAGTTTATCTATAATTCCAGACTGAGGGTGATGTCAAAAGCCTTGGCGAGATCTAGATAGGCTGAGTGAACCACCTTACCCTCATCTACGGCTTTGGTGACTGCTTCAAAGAAGTCTATTAGATTTAGGAGACATGATCTGCCTTTTACAAACCCAAACTGGGTGGGGTCCAGAGTTTGGAGATTACCAATGTCTTTGTTTATAAGTTCCATGATGATAGATTCCATGGCCTTGCAGACCAGGCTCATTAGGCTAATGGGGCAGTAGTTCCCGGGATCCATGGTGGATCCCCATTTGTGGAGTGGGATAACCATCACTGTGCACCATTCAGTGGGCACAAAGCCTAAGGTGAGGCTATGATTGAACATGGTGCTTAGGTGGGATGGCAGTTCATTCTGTAGTTCATGTAGAACGCAGCCTGGTATGTTGTCAGGTCCCATGGATGCTGTGTCCTTGGCTTTGGAGAGTGTGGTTTTTACCTCTGCAGCTGTGATTACAGGAACTTTGCATTCTTTTAGTATAGAGATGGGCCCTTTAGGGGTGAGTGGGGGGGTAAAGTTAGCACTGAACCTATCTGCCAGGATGTTGGCAATATCAGTTGGTTCTGTATATTTAGTACCATTATGCTGTAACTCAGAGCAGATCTGAGTGTTGCCATTGAGATTCTTGACATAGCTATAGAATTCTTTGTGGTTATCTTTAGAATCAGTGGTGATTTTGTTTTTGTAACTAGCTTTGGAGGATTTTATGAGGGATCTCAGCTTCTTACTGAGGCTGACCAGGGAGTTTCTCCAATTATGGGATTTTACTATTTTTTGCAACAGTTTTTTTCTTCTGTTGTAGAGTATGTTTATGGCAGGGGACCACCAAATTGGCTTACTTTTTTTTGGAGGATAGCATCTTGGTTCTGTTAGGGATATAATGATCCATGCACTCATGTAAGTGCTTATAAAGTGCATTTGCATAGGATTCAGCAGTCATACCTCTATTGTCCGTCTGCATAGGTGTCATGAAGTTTGCCACTTCTGTCTTAAGAAGCGTGAAGTTGGCTTTGGAGAAATTCTTTATGGTGGTTTCCCTAATGGGGTTGGGGGCGGGATATGGATGTCTAGGCTGATTAGCTTGTGGTCGGATCTGACCAACGAGGAATTGACCTCTTGTGTGGAACACCGGTCACCCATGTTGGTAATGACCAGGTCTAGGATATTGCTGCCCCTGGTGGGGGTGTCAATAAGTTGATACAAGGCAATGGAATTTATGAATTCCAGAAAACGTTGAGCAAAAGAGCTGGTACATGAGTAGTTTTCCCAGTTAATGGTGGGGTAGTTGAAATCACCCATTATTAGGCTGTTGGGTTGTACCCTAATATTTTCCAGTGTATCAGGAAATTAGGAGTGGGAATCCTGGGGCATGGTGGGGGATCTGTAGCAAGTTACAATTTGGATTGCGGTCCTGCCCAGAGTTAGTTGCACTTGGATAATCTCGGATGCATTATGCTGAGCAACTAGCCTGGTGGTGTGGATATCCTTAATGAATATGGACACGCCTCCACCTTTAGTGTTTCATTCCAGGTTAGGTGGCTGAAAGGTGTGGTATGAGTTATAGGCTGGTATGCAGGGGTGCTCTCTGGAGCCTTGAACCAGGTCTCTGTCACTGCACAGATGCTGATGTTCTCCATTTTAAGGAGTGCCTCGAATGAATGCATTCTGAGGTTTATACTTCTACCATTGAGTAGCATAAACTCTGCGAGCATCTTCTCTCAATGAAAGCGAGTTAAAACTGTTGTTTTTGCCTGTTTAAAGCTTGTTTTGCCAAAGTTCTTTTACCTGCACTTTTAAAGTTTGTTTTTGTTGAAGTTTATCTGTTGAGGCTGCTCACTCAAGTGCGCTAGCCTGTGTTAAGCAATTACTGTACGTTTTTCTACTGTTTGTGCTCAAAAAAGAAAAAAAAAACAAAAAAAATCTTTGTTTTCTGCCTTTCCTGTCCTAGAAAAGTCCCTAATACAGGCTTTGCTGTATTCTGGACTTTAGTATAGTTCCTGTGTTGCCCATTTCCTTACTTGGATAGAAGGAAGCCTCTTTGTTCACCAGTAGGAGTGGGGAGCTTTGAGCAGCCTATCTGTCCCTGGAGGAGTGATTACAGCACAGAATCTTGTAGTCTATTGGCCATTTTGGGCTAATTTCTAGCTCTTTCAAGTCCCCTGTATAAAAACCCGCTTTACCACAGCTTTGCACGATTGTGCGCATAGCGCAGCATCGGGCAGCGCTGCTTAATTGGGTTTAAACTATTCTTGGCTCCACAAAGTCTACTCTTCACTTTTTCCCTTAGAACTGCTCTATCTCTCAAACTAAGCACCTTATTTTCAATCCAAGGCCCTGTACTTGCTCATATAAGCAATTTTACAAGTTAGCACTAGTAAACTAAAAGCACTACATCCTCATATACTCCCTTCGAGTACCTTGTCCCTTATTGGTCCTTTTTGATTCAGGGATAAATGAGTTCCCTATACTATTCTAGCATGTCCAAAGGTCAGTTAATGGTTTCCTCTGCAGTCCAGCTGGTGCATCTGGGAATCTTGAGGCAATGTTACAACTGCCTCATGTACACAGACAACCCTCTCCTCCTCCCAACAAGTTTAAATATATGTGAGACATGCAACTATATAGCCAAACTGGAGGCTGAACTCTCTCAACTCAAAACTGGTGCAACCAGTCAGGAGGAGAAGGTAACCTCACACACCACAAATCCAGTCTCACATAGTCAAATCACAACAGCAAACCAAACACATAAACACACAAAAACATACTCAGAGGCTCTAAATAAAAATCTGCCTAAAGCAGCAGAGACCTCCAAAGCAGACATCCAAGCAAACGCTACCCCAAAACAAAACACGTGCAACACATAGCTCACAGTCACAGCCCTTAAGGCTAAATAATAATAATGTAATAGGTGACTCTATAGTCAGACACACTGACGTCCCACTCACCAGGCTGAACAAAGAGAAGGTCACAGTGAGCTGCCTGTCGGGCGCTAGGATACGCCACATAACACAAGCACTCAGGTCACTCCAAAGCAAGTACAAATATGACTCAGTCATTGTCCACGCTGGCGGGAATGACCTGAGACGTACCTCCCTGGACTACATGAAAAAAGACATAGAGGAGCTCTCTGAGCATGTAGCCCAGGCCGGTATGAACCTGACCTTGAGTAGCATCTTACCCTCACCTAGAATGATGCTACAGTATAAAGACAAAATGATCAATTTTAACAATCGGCTAAAATTTTGGTAGCATTCAAAGGGGATCCAATGTCTGTCAGCCTGGGATGACATGCTCGACAAGCCACGTTGCTTCACTAGGGATGGTTGCACCTGTCACCCCTGGGCTTTCGGATATTGACAAAGGCTCTTGCCACCCCCATAGTGCCTTTTTTAGGCAAAGCTCTAAAGACAAACCCACCTCCATAGACAACACAAAGAATAAGAAACTAAGGGTAATGCTGCTCAACGCCAGAAGTCTAAACCTCAAGATGCACGCTTTTGAGACCCTCCTCAGTATGGAGAACATCGATGTCTGTGCAGTGACGGAAACCTGGTTCAAGGCTCCTGAGAGCACCCCAGCACTACCAGGTTATACCTCATATCATGCTTTTCGGCCCCAAAACTCGGACCGAACCACAAAAGGAGGGGGAGTATCCATATTCATCAAAGATACCCACACCTCCAGGTTAGTGGTGTTGCACGAAGCATCGGAGACAATCCATGTGCAACTAACAGTGGGCAAAACTGCCTTTCAGTTTGTAGCATATTACAGACCACCCTTTCAAAGTCAGGAATCCCACTCTGCTTTCCTGAGAACACTGGAGAATATGAAGATCTCTCCAAACACCATTATATTGGGTGACTTCAACTACCCAACATAGACTGGGAGCATTACTCAAGCCCAAACACCCTAGTCCAAAGGTTCCTAGAATTTATAAACTCAAATGCTATGGAACAACAAGTCACCACTCCCACAAGAGGGGAAAACATACTGGACCTGGTCATTCATCACCAACATGGGGACTCTATGCTCCATACCAGAGATATACCCCTCATTGGTAAGATCGGACCATAAATTAATCTCAATGGATATCCACATCCCGAACCCACCCCCAGCCCAGAAAACCACAGTGAAAAACTTCTCAAAAGCTAACTTTACACATCTCAAAACTGAGGTGGAATCTTTCAAGGACCCCGGGCCAGTGGAAACTATGGTCCAAACTACAGAATCCTTTATAAACACATTCTATGGACACCTCCAGGAATGCATGGACCATGCTATCCCAAACAAAACCAAGACCCAATCTTCCAAAGGCAGGCGTCCAGTCTGGTGGACCCCAGCCATAAATAAGCTGTACAACAGAAGGAGGAAGCTACTACATGATAGAGCAAAATCCCTAAAAGGGAAGGCATCTCTGATCAGTACTAGCAAAAAACTACGATCCCTCATAAAATCCTCCAAGGCCAGCTTCGAGAGAAAAATTGCACAGGACACTAAAGATAATCACAAGGCTTTCTTTAGTTATGTTAGGAACCTGGGTGGCAACTCCCAGATATGCTCAGAGTTGATCCAAAATGACAAAAAATACACTGAACCCACAGACATTGCCAACATCCTGGCAGACAGATTCAGTGCAAACTCCCTCCCTTCCCCCCAAAAGAGCAAATATTTATCCCAGCAGAGTGCTGCCTCCCATACATCTCAGATGCTCAGGTGAAAGCCGCCCTCTCTAAAGCAAAAAACACAGCATCAATGGGACCAGACGGTGCCCCGGGTTGCGTCCTACATGAACTCCAAGAAGTGCTAAACCCTCACGTAAAGCTGCTTTTCAATCTCAGCCTTACTACAGGATATGTACCCAAAGAATGGCGTACAGCAACAGTGGTCCCACTCCACAAAGGTGGTGCCTCTATGGACCCTGGAAACTATCGCCCCATAAGCCTGAGTAGCCTGGTCTGCAAAGCTATGGAGAGGATCATCATGGAACTCATAAACAAAGACATTAGGGACCTACAGACACTGGATCCTACCCAATTTGGCTTTGTTAAGGGCAGATCCTGCCTCTTGAACCTGGTCGACTTCTTTGAAACAGTCACTAAGGCCATTGATGAAGGGAAGGTGGTCCACACTGCCTACCTGAACCTCGCAAAAGCCTTCGACATAATACCCCACTCGGGCATCATAGATAAGCTCTCCAGCTTGAATATAAACCCCTTGGTCATAAGATGGGTTGCAAACTGGCTCAAGGACAGAACCCACATGGTCAGAATTGCTGGAGCCATGTCAGACTCAAAACCAGTTACAAGTGGTGTCCCACAAGGCTCAGTCCTGGGACCTCTCTTGTTCGGTATATATTTTTCCGAGGTACAGGCTAACATGGGAGGACTGTGGCTGACCAAGTTCGCAGATGACTGCAAACTGGGCGTCATAATTGACTCTCCAGCTGACACAAGCATCCTCCAAAAGGGTCTCACAGAGACGGATAACTGGTGCCAGAGCCACGGCCTAAAGCTAAATGCCATAGTCATACCCTTTGGCAAAAATAACGTGCCCACAAATTACCACATAGGTGGTAATCCATTAAGTACGGAAGAAGTAATTAGGGACCTGGGGACCCAAGTTGATAGTAATCTCTCCTCTGACAACCACATTGCCAAAGTGGTTAGAAAAACCTTCTATATAGCCCATGTTATCATGAAAGGATTCACATCTAGATCAAGGGAGGTCATAGTGCCCCTTTATTCATCCCTCATCAGGCTCATAATAGAATACAATGCCCCATTTGGGATGTACCTAACCCAACACCTGCAGCAACTAGAAAGACCCAAAAAGTACCTCACAATGAGGATCAAGGGACTCAAACAGATGCCATATGCTGCTCGGTTAAAGAAACTCCAGCTGTACTCAGTTGCATACCGCCTACTTTGAGGTGATCTATGCCTGACGTATAAAGCTATGTCCAACCCGGAACTAATGGACATGCTCCACCTGAGAAAATCCAAATCCCTTAGAGCTACACGCTCGAGGGACTTGAACCTCAGCACAGAAATAAATAGGACATGCTGGAGAGATAGATTCATAACCCAGAGGCTCCCTTTGCTATGGAATAGAATCCCGGTCCATGTTAGGCAGAGCCCCTCACTGACTCTCTTCATGAGGAATCTTGACGAGTGGATGGGAGATCGTAGGTTTACCCCAGGGATTACGTCTGTGTCACTACTAGACAGAGGCCCTGTAAACTAACCTAAAAAAGGGCACATTAAACTCAATTCAAAGGGTGGCGAAAGCCAAACACACTCTGGCTAGGCTTGCAAATGCCCTAGGGCAGATAGCCTACGATGAACCTATGAACCTATGAACCCTCAGATTTTGCTTGCTTGTACCTGTTATGGTGGTGAATTTGTCATTTGAGCCTTGCCTAAAAAAGGCACTATAGAGGTGGTAAGTGCCTTAGCGAGTATCCGGAATCCCAAGGGTGACAGGTGCAGACCATCTCTGGCAAAGACTCATGGTCTGTTGATCATGTCATCCCAGGCAGACAGATACTGGATCCCCTTAGACTGACACCAGAGGCATAGCCAGTTGTTGAAGTCAATCATTTTGTCCTTGTACTGTGGTATCATTCTGGGCAAAGGCAGGATGCTGCTCAGTGCTAGGGTCATACCTGCCTGGGCTACAAGATCAGAGAGCTCTTCCATGTCTCTTTTCATGTAGTCCAGGGAGGTACGTCTCAGGTCATTCACACTAACATGGACAATGACAGAGTCATATTTGTACTTGTCGTGGAGTGACCTGAGTGTCTGCATTATGTGGCAGATCCTGGCACCCGACAGGCAGCTGACAGTAACTTTCTCCTTGTTTAGCCTGGTGTGTGGAACATCAGTGTGCCTGACTATAGAGTTACCTATGACTAGAGTGTTGGGTACATTGTTATGTCTTATGGGCTGTGGTTGAGTGGCACACTGAGTTTGTGAGCTATGTGTTATTTGGGTTGTGTTGGGGGATGGAGGTTGCTTGCGTTTCTGCTTTGGAGGTCTCTGTTGCTTGAGCAGATTTTTATTGAGAGCCTCTGCGAATGTAGGTGTGTGTTTTGTGTTGCTATGTGTGCGTTTTAGTAGTGTAGGTTTTGAGGGACTATGTGATGAATGTGGTGTGGTGCAAGTGTTTACCTTCTCCTCTTGACTGTCTAGTCCAGTCTTGGGTGAAGAGAGCTTTGCTTCCAGTTTGGCTATATATGTGCATCTCTCACAGGTTGTAGTGTTGAGTGGTAAGAGGAGAGGGTTGTCTGTGTACATGAGGCAATTGCTGCGTTGCCCCTAGATGCCCAGGTTCATCAGGTAGACAGGAGAAAACACCGGGAGCTAACCCTTACACATGCCTGGATAGGTGCTTATTTCTTAAGTACTAAAAACTGTTTTCCTCTAGACAAGTGAGGAAAGTTGAGTGCTGTAGTAATTTGTAGATTATTTAGTGCTTACAACAATTTCTGAACAAGTGCTGAGCTCAAAGTAACAGATTTACGTGCTTAAACTAAAAAACTGGCTAGTTCTAAGGGAAGATTTGAAGAGCAGACTTTATGGCGCCGGGAATAGTTTAACCCTAGCTAAGCAACGATGCATAAAGTGTAATTATTTTTTTTTAATATAACAGTAGTAAATGAGCAAACTGATTTAAACAAATTAACCAATAAAAATCTAAAAACTGAGCCCCGTTCCAGCAATCCTCTATCAGACAAGTTCTAACTGCACACTCCTGCCACTAGGGTGCAGGGGAACCTTCTTCAAAAAAAGATGGTCTGGATTAGTGCTCAAGTTATAGAAAAAAAGTAAGATTCAGCAGGTCTGGATTTAGTCTATGCTACAGCAAACAAGGCGTACCAATTTCAGAAAGAAACAGTTCAAATAAGCAGGCACAATAAGTCTTTAACCAGAAACTCCCAGCTCAGAAGGGCAGAATCTCCCCTCCCCTCACACGAGTGCAGACCACACCTTCTAAATGTAAAATAACTTGCCCAAAGCCCAAGTGCTTAAACCAGAACTAATACACTTTTAGAATAACAGACACTAAGCCTTCATTCAGCAACTCCCAACTTAGAAGGATGTAAGCTACCTGTCCTGCTACAACAGTGCAGACCACAAACCTTCTTAATGTAGAACAACTGGTCTGAAGCCCAAGTGCTTCAACCAAAGGCTTAGAATAACAGTTACAATTTAATCAGGCTACTAACAAGCAGTAATAAATGCTTATCATCTTTATTTATCATAATTTTATTAGTCAACATTTATTTGTCAACAATGGTCCCCATTACAGTAGAAGATGTACATTTAGATGTAGGGTAAGGAGTAGATAATATTAATCTAAGCACCTATGAAACTTTTACCAAAGTCATGAAGCCTTGAAGACTCAGAAAACCAGGGCCAGATTCCAAAAGACTTGTTCTCAAAATAAGTGGAATACCCTCGTAAAAAGTCTTTCCCATTTCTGAGAAACTTCTTCTCTGTGTAAGTGACTTTCTTTGGTGCAGGGCCCTATGAATAAAGTAAGTTTACAGTGGTGGCCAGATTCCAAAAGACTTGCTCTCAGTGTGACTTCCTCTGGTTTATGCAGCAGTTTCCTTTGTAAATCTAATATTATAGTGAATAACTCTAATATTACAGTGAATAACCTTATATCTTTACTTATCCATATACAGACACATAGACCCCCACACACACAATACACATGCCTACACATGCATGCATGCATACTTATATGGATGTAAGTATGCATGCATGCATACTTACATGCATATGTATGTATGTACTTACAGATATATTTATTTAAGATTCTTAACATTCTTATTGAGCTGGTTGAAAGTTCACTTTCAGTTATAGACCAGCCGAGAGTCAGAGAAAAACACATATATAATATTGCAGTAGATCAAAAATGGATAGCATTTAATATTTTATTTATAGCAAATGCAATTCAGAAATACATCAAAAAATAATACTGAATTTAAGTAAATAAAAGTAAAAAGTAAAATAAGAGAAACATGGATATTACAGAGTTTGCATGTATACATATATCCACTGATACACACCAGACACAGGCATGGACACACACACACACACACACACACGCACACACACACACACACACACACACACACACACACACACACACACACACACACACGCACACTTTCCCACACAAAGTTTGGGAAAAATATTGGCATAACCTTCATTGGTACCATGGAAGAGAAAAAAATTAGATTTCAATGTCATTAAAGTACAAAACAGTTATCAAAATACTCATAAGGGTATACGCTTCTACCCCGTTCAGATATTCAAACTTAATGACTGAAGTTGTAACAATTTTACTTTATCAAATGGACTTTAGCCGCATCTCATTTTTAAAGTCTTTACTGGGATTACCAGATATTTATTTCTGCTTGTAACATTTTTAGTGTCATGCCTGATTGCATTTTCAGTTATCGTATGTGATATATTAAAGTTTTTCTGGAGACTTCCATACAACAGTATAAAAATTGTGTAACGTGAGTCTAGCCCTGTTTCTTGAGGATATAGTAATGCAGGAAAACCAGTGAGTAGCAAATCACACTGACTAAACCAGTAATGTCTAAAAGTGTAGTTCTAATTTCCAGATATAAAAAAATGCATTGGACTAGAAGTTTCTAGCATTTGTTGACTAAGGCCATGCAACATTCTGGGGAAGTTTGCACATTATTACTGCACAACTCTGATTCTTGAATTTATTACATTAGAGATTGACATCTTGCTAGTTTAAAAGTTCTCTTTCTTATTCAAATGCTAGAGAGTGAGCTCCGACCTATGAGTCCTCATTGGCACACCTGATAAACATGCTCATGAAAAAGACAAAGGTTCAGTATTTAGACTGTTTAGGGTTGTAGTAAAAGCTGCGACAGATAATGCATTATTTGTTAAAAAATTAAAAGGAAGTGATGCAGAGTAAACATGATTAAAAAAAATCAGTTTTTTCAGTTGGTTGTGTTTTTAGGTCTTAGTTGAAAACTGCATTTATTTTTTAATGATTTTTTTAATGATAACAGCCATATTTTTGATACAGGATCAATTTATTTTGTAATGATAACAGCCATGTTTGTGATACAGGATCTACTCTCTTTCTTAGCTTTTCCAGATAATAAACAATATGAGAATATTCATGTGCAAAACAATATAACTCTCAGTGAATGTTGGAAAGGTGTGAGTCTGATCTGCTTTTACAAGCTCCTTGTAGTACATCGATGCCAAACTTATGCTTTGAAATTATGAATAAGACAAACCTACTGTGTACCTTTTTAATGTAAAAAAGATAGTTAATAAATCTTATTTAGCACATTATGGTCACCACAAAATAGTGGCAAGAAGTTTAAACAGTTTTAAAAGTTACAATACAGTTAGGGTTGCTGTACTTCATGAGTGTGTGTGTGTGTGTGTGTGTGTGTGTGTGTGTGTGTGTGTGTGTGTGTGTGTGTGTGTGTGAGTGGGTGTGTGAGTGGGTGTGTGGGTGTGTGTGGGTGTGTGTGGGTGTGGGTATGTATGTGTGTGTGTGTGTGTGTGTGTGTGTGTGTGTGTGTGTGTGGGGGGGGTGTCGGTGTGTGTTTGTCAGAATAAAGGGACTAGAGCTTTTAATGCTGTTATGAAATCAGAAACATTTTATTCTGATTGCTTTCTGTCAGCTGATGCTCTCAGTTATAGCTTTTAAAGATGTAAAACATTTTCTGTTCCTACATTTATTTCTTTCTTTCTTTCTTTCTTTCTTTCTTTCTTTCTTTCTTTCTTTCTTTCTCTCTCTGGCAGTACATCAGAGTAGTTAAAGTCTTAAAGACTTTATTGGCAGTAATAATGATGAAACTCTTTGCATTTCTAAACTTCATCCCTCTCTTTCTCTCTCTCTCTGTCTGTCTGTCTGTCTGTCTATTCTCTCTCTCTCTCTCTCTCTCTCTTTAACTGGTAATAAACAGAGCAAGAAAATCTCTGTGTACAACAGAGAATTATAGTCAGATATCTCCAGTCATCAGTATATAGTTATATGAACTAGGTGTCAAGCTTGACCTGTAGACCTTCACTTCACTCAACACTCAGGGTGAATTTCTTGATATCCATTTCTCCAAAAAAGTAACTTGGTTGCTATGATCAGAGAACTGATCCTAATTCTCTATATAATAACTTGTTTGTATGCTTGTTGTTTGTTTGCTTGTTATTTCCCTGAAATGCTAATTCCACCTAAAATGCGGCTTTTCAGTGCTTCTGTGGATTCCTAGTGATATCTGCATTGCTTACTGTACTTATTTCCTTGTTTCACTTGAATGAAAGTTACTGTTTGTCGTTTTTGCATTTAAGTTACCTGTAGCACATTGCATTTAAGTTACCTGGCACTTGCTCACTAAAGCAATTATATAACTCAGCACTAAAAAATTAAAAGCACTACACCCTCATAAACTCCCCTTGAGTACCTTGTTCCCCATTGGCCCTTTTTTTCAATTATAAAGGAATTCCCAATACAATTCTAACATGTCCAAAGGTCACTTGTCAATCTCCTCTCCAGTCCAGCTGGTGAATCTGGGAATCTTGAGGCAATGTTACAACTGCCTCATGTACACAGACAACCCTCTCCTCCTCCCAACAAATTCCAGCACATGTGAGAGATGCAACCATATAGCCAAACTGGCTGGCTAAGCTCTCTCAACTCAGTACTGGCGTAACCAGTCAAGAGGAAAGGGAAACCACACTCACTACAATTCCAGTCTCACATAGACCTACCACGACAGCAAACCAAACACATAAACACACAAAAACATACTCGGAGGCTCTAAATAAAAATCTGCCTAAGCAGCAGAGACCTCCAAAGCAGACACCCAAGCAACCGCTACCCCAAAACAAAACACGTGCAACACATAGCTCACAAAGCCAGTGTGCCGAACAGTCACAGCCCTTAAGGCTAAACAACACACCTGATACACTTGTAATAGGTGACTCTATCATCAGGCACACTGATGTCCCGCTCACCAGGCTGAACAAGGAGAAGGTCACGGTGAGCTGCCTGTTGGGCGCTAGGATCCGCCACATAACACAAGCACTCAGGTCACTCCAAGGCAAGTACAAATATGACTCAGTCATTGTCCATGCTGGTGTGAATGACCTGAGACATACCTCCCTGGACTACATGAAAAGAGACATAGAGGAGCTCTTTGAGCATGTAGCCCAGGCCGGTATGACCCTGACTTTGAGTAGCATCTTACCCTCACCAAGAATGATGCCACAATATGAAGACAAGATGATCAATTTCAACAATTGGCTTAAGTATTGGTGTCATTCAAAGGGGATCCAATGCCTGTCAGCCTGGGATGACATGCTCGACAAGCCACGATGCTTCGCTAGGGACGGCTTGCACCTATCACCCCTGGGCTTTGGGATATTGGCAAATGTTCTTGCTACCCCCATAGTGCCTTTTTTAGGCAAGGCTCAAAAGACAAACACACCTCCATAGGTATCACAAGGGATAAAAAACTGAGAGTAGTGCTACTCAACGCCAGAAGTCTAAACCTCAAGATGCACACACTCGAAACTCTCCTTAGCATGGAGAACATCGATATCTATCCAGTAACAGAAACCTGGTTCAAGGCTTCCGAGAGCACACCAGCACTACCAGGTTATACCTCATACCATGCTTTTCAGCCCCAAAACTTGGACCGAACCACAAAAGGAGGGGGAGTATCAATATTCGTCAAAGATACCCACACCTCCAGGTTGGTGGCACAGCACGAAGCATCACAGACTATCCATGTGCAACTAACAGTGGGTAAAACTGCCTTCCAGTTTATAGCTTGCTACAGACCACCCTCCCAAACCCAGGAACTCCACTCGGCCTTCCTGAGAACACTGGAAAATATGAAGGTCTCTCCAAACTCCATTATATTGGGCGACTTCAACTACCCAAACATAGACTGGGAGCATTACTCTAGCTCCAACACCCTAGCCCAAAGGTTCCTAGAATTTATAAACTCAAATGCTATGGAACAACTTGTTACCACTACCACAAGAGGGGAAAACATACTGGACCTGATCACCACCAACATGGGGACTCTATGCTCAAGACCAGAAGTGTATCCCTCACTGGTAAGATCAGACCATAAACTAATCTCACTGGATATTCACATCCCGACCCCCACCCCCTGCCCAGAAAACCACAGTGAAAAACTTCTCTAAAGCAAATTTCACACTCCTCAAAACTGAGGTGGAATCCTTCAAAGCCCCCGGGCCTGTGGAAAATACGGCCCAGACCACAGAATCCTTTATAAACGCATTCTATGAACACCTTCTGGAATGCATGGATCATGCAATCCCAAATAAAACCAAGACCCAATCCTCCAAAGGCAGACGTCCTGTCTGGTGGACCCCAGCCATAAACAAACTATACAATAGAAGGAGGAAGCTACTACATGATAGAGCAAAATCCCAAAAAGGGAAGACATCTCTGATCAGTATTAGCAAAAAACTACGGGCACTCATAAAATCGTTTAAGGCCAGCTTCGAGAGAAAAATTGCACAGGACACTAAGGATAATCACAAGGCTTTCTTTAGTTATGTTAGGAACCTGGGTGGGAATTCCCAGATATGCTCAGAATTAGTCCAAAATGACAAAAAATACACCCAACCCACAGACACTGCCAACATCCTAGCTGACAGGTTCAGCGCAAACCTCTCCCCCCCACTCCCCACCAAAAGGGCAAATATCTATCCCAGCAGAGTGCTGCTCCCCCCCCCCTGACATCTCAGATGCTCAGGTAAGAGCCGCCCTCTCCAAAGCAAAAAACACAGCATCAATGGGACCAGACGGTGTCCCGGGCTGCATCCTACATGAACTTCAAGAAGAGCTAAACCCAAACATAAAAATACTGTTCAGTCTCAGCCTTACTACAGGATATGTACCCAAAGAGTGGCGTACAGCAACGGTGGTCCCTCTCCACAAAGGTGGTGCCTCAATGGATCCTGGAAACTATCGCCCTATAAGCCTGACTAGCTTGGTCTGCAAAGCTATGGAAAGGATCATCATGGACCTTATAAATAAAGATATTGGGGACCTACAGACACTGGATCCTACCCAGTTTGGCTTTATAATGGCAGATCCTGCCTTTTAAACCTGGTCGATTTCTTTGAAACAGTCACCAAGGCCATTGACGAGGGGAAGGTGGTCCACACAGCCTAGCTGGACCTCGCAAAAGCCTTCGATACAATACCCCACTTGGGCATTATAGATAAGCTCACCAGCTTAAATATAAACCCCTATGTCACTATATGGGTTGCAAACTGGCTCAAGGACAGAACCCACATTGTTAGAATTGCTGGAGCCATGTCAGACTCCAAACCAGTTACAAGTGGCATGCCACAAGGCTCAGTCCTGGGACCTCTCTTGTTCGGTATATATTTCTCAGAGGTACAGGCCAACACGGAAGGACTGTGGCTGACCAAGTTCGCAGATGACTGCAAACTGGGCACCATAATCGACTATCCAGCCGACACAAGCATTCTCCAAAAGGGCCATATAGAAACAGACAACTGGTGCCAGAGCCATGGCCTCAAGCTAAATGCTAAAAAGTGTATAGTCATCCCCTTTGGCAAAAACAAAGTGCCCACAAATTACCACATAGGTGGTAATCCATTAAGTATGGAAGAAGTAATTAGGGACCTGGAGACCCAAGTTGATAGCAATCTCTCATTTGACAACCACGTGACCAAAGTGGTTAAAAAAGCATTTTATATAGCCCACCTAATCATAAAGGGATTCACATCTAGATCAGGGGAGGTCATCGTGCCTCTTTACTCATCCCTCATCAGGCCCATAATTGAGTACAATGCCCCTTTTGGGATGTACCTTACCAGACACCTGCAGCAACTGGAAAGACCCCAAAAGTACCTCACCAAGAGGATCAAAGGGCTCAAACAGATGCCATATGCTGCCCGGTTAAAGAAACTCCAGCACTACTCAGTGGCATACCACCTGCTCAGAGGCGATCTGTGCCTGATGTATAAAGCCATGTCCAACCCGGAATTAATGGACATGCTGCACCCCAGAAAATCCAAATCCCATCGAGCCACTCACTCAAGAGACTTGAACCTCAGCACTGAAATAAATAGGAAATGCTGGAGGGACAGATTCATAACCCAGAGGCTCCCTTCACTCTGGAATAAAATCCCAGTCCAGGTTAGGCAGAGTCCCTCATTGACTCTCTTCAAGAGGAATCTTGATGAGTGGATGGGGGATCATAGGTTTACCCCGGGTATCACTTCTGTGTCACTGTTAGACAGAGGCACAGTATACTAACCTCAAAAAAGGGCATAGCAAAATTAATTTAAAATGGGTGGCGAAAGCCAAACACACTCTGGCTAGGCTTATAAATGCCCTAGGGCAGATAGCCTAGTATGAACCTATGAACCTATAATAATTCTCTGTTTCCTGAAGTGCTACTTTAGAGACGTCATGAAGAGCAACACACTGTAACTCTTTTATTAAGCACATTGGAACTCCCTGCAGCCTATCAGTGTGTTTAACTAGGTTCTATTGAGGAATTCTTGCTATCTACAAAAAGCAGAAACATTATAAAATAAACAAATACCAAATATAGCAGAATACTATAAACTTTCTGTTTTTCGGAATGTTTTTGTGATGTGGAAATGAAACCCTTTAATATCTGATAGGCAATTCTATTATATATGTCCAGGTCAGATGTATTCCTTGCACTGTGATCCTTTAAACAGTTATCTAGGAAATGTTATCACAACCTTGAATAACGCATTTAAAATTGATCTTCTTGTAGTATGCTAACCTGTACTTTCCCCAAAGCTTCTTGATTAATATATCAAATCATATTGATCTTCAATTTGTACTTTTGCTTCTGTATTTTTTCTGATTTTAACTGGTTATCAGTACTGTTTTAGTGCTGTTTACTGTTTTATTGCCTTCAAGTCGTAATATTGTATAAGATAATTCAACTGCCTAGTGACAGCAATCCAAGAAAGAGTAGCGATAAATGCTATGTACTTTGAAGATGCTATCAAAATATACTGCTAATGAAAGTACACATTCTCATATCATTAATACAGATGAAGCATTGCAGGCTTACATAAGGAAAAGTTGTCATTTCTGTCTAAAGTCATAGAAGTGCTTTTGTCATGGTCGTGTTTCTTTTTCAGAGAATTTTGATAACTTAAAAAAAGCTTTTACTATAAAAATCACAGTGATAGTCTCATCTTAGGGACATCAGGGGTGAGAAATAAACGCCCCTAGTCACACAATAAATGGGTCACTTCTCACCATCTGTCAGACTTGAGCCAGCTTAAATCAGTACAAGCCTTGGGGTTAACTTTTGTAACCCACTCATCTTCTCATGGTAGGGCTCAAGAAAGAATTATGATGGACAAACTCTTTATGGTGAGATATGAAAGGTTCATTTGTCTTTTTGTTAAGACAGTTTAAAATGCATTTTGCTCTACATTCATTCAGAGGATAAATTGTTGAATTTGTATGAAATGTAAAACAAAACGTTATTTCTCAAGAGAAGCAGTAGGGATGGCAGCCCTGTAATTTGGTTAATATTACGAGTAAATCATATGATCTCACCCTCAGCTGGGCCACAGATTTTATCTCTTTTTTCTTTTTTTCAAGTGATAATTGCTTATCAGTGTGAACAGCTTTGTTCCCTTATCCTACTGTTGCAGTGTTTTATATTGCTGACAATGCTAGATGGAGAGGGTAGGGGGTTGACTGGAGGAACAAATCGATCCTTAATAGTTTTAATAGAAATTGGATAAAGACAGAACATTTCTCAGACTTGGCTGCCTCTGACAATGGATGATAAGGCCCTTTATGATTCTTTCTCTCTTTTTTTATCTCATAAACCCCTCCTTTTCATTGCTGTCCTCAGAATACTGAATTTACAGGAGCTAAAACAATAGCAGGAGCGTTTACTATGCCGTAGCATGTTCCCAAGACAATTTAATGAGATGACGAAAGGGGAAATTCAGCTGCTGTTCAGCTGAAGACAAATGATAAAACCAGGTTAGATTAGAAGTACAAATTCAGGGTTGTTTTTTTTCATTCTGCAGAATCAGATAGTGTGATATACTAAGTAAAAGAAAGCAAAATAAATATAGGTTATGCCCTTCATGCATGTAAAAGTAATATCTTAATGGATTTATATATTTTAGTTTCACAGAAATGTTTCAACATATTGTTTCATGTCTTCTGCTAAGATTATTAGGAATCATATACAGCATATAATCTGTTGACTTCAGAGCATTTTCAGCATGACCTGAAACCCATTTATTTTCTTTTAAGGTATGATGGCACATAATGTGGCTTGGAACCTGTATGTCTTAGCCATTTCTTGTAAAATAAAAATAGACAGAAAAGGGAAAAGCATTGGTGTAAATTAAACAGCATTTTATTCACTGAGCTAGTAAGGGAAGTAGCTATGTGAATTGTATTAACTGACTTCTACATAAATAAGGAATACAATCAAACAGTATATGCAATAAATAATATTCTAACTTAGGGTAGTAAGGGGCAAACTTGGCCGTTTGGCTATAACGTAAAATTGTGTTGTTCATCAACAGTGCATAATTACATGTCAATACTAAACTAGAGTAGGTTAGATTAAGCAGACATGTATAAACTTTAAATATTTCCCTATCTGAAAATTAACATTAAAATAAGCACATTTATTCAATGTATTATTACAGTACTATATTTATATCTGTGACTTTGAATAACAGTAATGCGTTTTCCATAAATGCTAATTTTATAGCAACTTGCAGTCCATCCCTATTTATTTCTTTTGACTTTATTACCTTGATCATATTTACTTGCAAAATTCTCAAGAATAGTTTTTAAGTTTACAGCAATATTGCATGCTAATAAATATGTAACAATGATACAGTTTCCCATTTGCATTTTGTGATAATAAAATGATGTCATATTCAACGAAGTTATAATAGCAGGGGTATGGCAAACAATGCTTACCTCCAGAGTTCTTCTCCCGAGAGTACTGCTGAAAATGGTCAATTACCTACTCGGATCACCCTGTTAAATAAATGTCAAATTAAATAAAATAAATAAAAAGTTTCCTAGTATTGATTTATGTGCAAAAATTTAAATATATCCTGACCCCATCTACAAAAGAGGAAAAACAGGGTTGATGCAGATGCCTACAGACATACAGACACATGTACACGTGTGTATGAGTATATTAAATTTTATCTTAGGAACTTTTTATCAAATAACAAAATATGTAAAAAAATTTATTTAATACACATTTAATCTAAAACACACTTTGTTGAATCACATTACCTTTACAAGTTCATATACTGATAGCATTCTCAAAAACATTTATTTTTGTGGGATGGGGTCAGTACACCCTGCACCCCCTTTATATAAATATATTAACTTGATAATCACACAACCATAGAGAAAAGACAAAACTCCTCACACAGTAAATCACTGCTGGTCCTCGAACACAAACTTCTAGAGAGAGATACAACATCACAGTGGGTATTAGCAAGGTAGGAATACTGTTCAACACTCATTTGCATTGTAATTATTATGATCCAAAACTATATCAGCTTCGATTTTCTAGCTTCTTTACACATTTGTCTATGCGTTTTCAATCAAAGGTGTTTTAGATCAATTGTGACATTTTTGTAGATAAAATGCACCGTGGATCAAATGTCATGTACCCATGTATAAGTTTCAAAACTTCAAAGACATATGGCCGAGACCACACACACACACACACACACACACACACACACACACACACACACACACACACACACACACACACACACACACACACACACACACACACACACACACACACACACACATATACACATGCACGTGCATAGACATGAACATATAGACGTGTGTGTGTGTGTGTGTGTGTGTGTGTGTGTGTGTGTGTGTGTGTGTGTGTGTGTGTGTGTGTGTGTGTGTGTGTGTGTGTGTGTGTGTGTGTGTGTGTGTGTATAAAAATGGGAAAAGGAGTTGTGGATAGATGGATGCATATACATGTATAGTAACATAGTAGGTGTGCCTTGTAAAAATACAAGGGGTTTTAGACTACAAATGCATTTAGGTTTAAGAGGTGACAAGTCTTTGAAAGAAAGCATAGGGGGTTTCTCCAAGTAGGTAGGGAGGGCACGTTGGAAAACAGAGTACAAAATGGTTAATCCTGCAGTAAGATGGCAGATTTTTGAAGGAGTGGGATAGGAGGAGTCTTCAAGGATTGCATCAGAACTCTGATAATTTGAAAGTACTGTACAAGTTATTTTGGAGGGATTATTGCACTGTGTTTGAAATATTGCATTCCTGTGTAAGAAAATTAAACTGCTTATGTGATAATGTCTACTGAAAATGGTAGAACCTTTGTGAACCATGATTTTTTTCTGTACTTACTGAATATTTTGGAAAACAATACAGAAGTGTGTCAGAAAACAGTGACCTGAACTATGGAAATATTTGCACTAAATGATTAAACTTTTTACTTCCAACAGAAATTGTTTTAAGAACTGTGTATTCTGTATATTCGGACTGATGCTAATTCCCAAGCTAAAGAAAAATGCATTTTCTTATTTTGTTCATTTAAATAAATGTAAGTTTTCTTATTTTGTTCATTTAAATAAATGTAAGTTTTCTTATTTTGTTCATTTAAATAAATGTAAGTTTTAAAATCCAAAGAAATTGCTTGTGGACTGCTTTTCTACTGCATATTCAACAAAGTTGTTTTGAATTTTTAGACTCCAGTTCTTAAAGAGATACTAAAAAAATGTTCATAGCCATATAAACAACTTTGTTTCAAACCATTATTTTATGTGCTACAGAACAACAAATAGTTGACACTTAAGCCTTTTTTCATATTTTTATTGCATTAGACTAACTTAGGTAAGGCCATATTTACAGCTGTGACTAAGCTGAGAAAACTGACATACAAATGGTTGCACAAAGCTCTTCCTTTCATACAGGGGGAACGCCCCCCTGGTCCTCTCATTGTGGGGTAGGCCCCCACACTCTTGATCTCTATACAGTCTTCAAAGTTGCACAAAACTGGAGAAAATGGTAAAGGTCAAAAAGAAATTCAAAATGAATCCTCCACTTCATCTCCAAGAGTGACATAGCACTCGATCTGTGGCCCTAGTCAGTGTCAATGTTCCCTTAACTCAACGTGTAATACAATGATCTTTCTGCAATGATGTTCTCAGCATCATCATTACAGGATTCAGGAAACAATAGGCTTCCCCACAGGGATTCCTGCCTTGAATGTACTATAACTATTTACTGCTGGAAATTAGCAATTATTATGGCATTAAAACTGCTAAGAATATAAAAGACAACTTGTAATGAGAAAAATAATGTGGCCTCAGAGACGAGCCAAACTGTGCTTTATTCATTACAGGTTTTATACCGATAATATCTGCAATCAAATTCTACATGAAGGAGTGGCACAACAGGAACATATTTAAACTGCTTCCTAACTGCTTTTAAGCAAAAGTGTTTTTCATTTTTTTTACAACTCTTACGAGTCTTCTCATCTAATATAATTGTTTCAGGTTCACTACAGAGTCCCAAGCACTTGAAAACCACTGTCTCGAACCAGAGACTGGAGTGACTTGTAGCTTGGCTAGCTTCTGCTCACATTCAAACCTGAATGTAAGTTTTGGTGAGCATGGGGAGAGAGCTCTGCTTACACTTGAACTTGAATATGAGTTTGGGTAAGCAGCTGTGAGAAGGGAGCAGGGGAGTCTAGGACTGGAGAAAATGTGCAGGATTTTACAATTTTTTTATTTATTTAACATTTGTTTTACCAGGATAAAATCTGACTAGACAACAGGTGTCCGTTTTCAGCAGAGTCTTGGGGAGAAAAGCTCCGAGAACTTACAAGGTGAAATACATAGGTTAATAATAAGTGGTAAACTGCTAACATGTGAGGCAAAAAACAGTTAAATGCAAACAAACTCATAATACAGTCAGGAGATCACAAATCCTATAGTGATAGTACAATATTGAACATAAGGTACCCAGAAGTGAGTATATTTATTTATTTAACACTTATTAACCGGGAAAGTGCGACTTGGAACAAAGCCAATTTTCAGCGGAGGCTTGGGGAGAAAGGCTCCAGACGAATGTCTTTGTAACATGGGAGGAAACTGGAGCACTTAGAGGAAACCCACACGAATGCAGGAAGAACATACAGACTCCACACAGAAGGCACCCCAGCTGAGAATCGAACCGGAGAACCTCTTGCTGTGGCATATATTTGCAATATTTAGAGTTAAATGCAAGAACAAACTTATGATACAGTCAGGAGATCCCAAGTTTTACAGTAATAGTACAATATATGCACATGAGGTACCCAGAAGTAGGTACATATTTACAATATTTACAAAATGTGCAATGCACATAGGTGGTAGTATAATGTAAGCATCGGAGGCTTCAGGGGCTTCAGGGGTTAGTCGGCCTATTGTCCAGTGGGGATTCAGGGGGGTCTTTGCAATTGATAAGAGGGTTAGCATAGAGGTGGGTTTTAAAGAGGTCCTTAAATGTGGTTGCACGATTTTGTATCCTGAGGTCAGGTGGGAGGGTGTTCCATGTTTTTGCAACCTCATAGGAGAATAGGGCATCTCCAGAGCTCTTCTTGCATGGATTGACTGTTATTCCGAAGGCTACATATATTCAGTTTGCAGATGACTCCACATTGATCTGTTCTGCCTCCTTGAAATCTGATCTGCTTTCCTTAACCCAGAGCATCTTCAATACTGTTGCATATTAGCTCACTAATCGCTGTCTGCAAGTAAACCCCAAAATAACTAAGTTACTTCTCTTTGCACCCACTCGTAGGTCCAACCCTCCAACCATGACCATTACATCTAACAACGGGACTATTATCTACCCTGATGCCCAAACCAAACTCCTGGGAGTCACAATAGACAATAATCTTACATATGATGCTCATATTAATCAAATCAAAAAAGAGAGAGGTGGCGAAGGCTAAGGATAAGGCATATGAAGAGTTGTATGAAAGATTGGACACTAAGGAGGGAGAAAAGGACCTGTACCGATTGGCTAGACAGAGGGACCGAGCTAGGAAAGATGTGCAGCAGGTAAAGGTGATAAAGGATAATGAGGGAAACATACTCACAAGCAAGGAGAGTGTGTTGAGGAGATGGAAAGAGTACTTTGAGGGGTTGATGAATGAAGAGAATGAGAGAGAGAGAAGGTTGGATGATGTAGGGATAGTGAATCATGAAGTACAATGGATTAGCAAGGAGGAAGTAAGGATAGCTATGAAGAGAATGAAGAATGAAAAGGCTGTTGGCCCAGATGACATACCTGTGGAAGCATGGAGGTGTTTAGATGAAATGGCAGTGGAGTTTTTGACCAGATTGTTTAATGAAATCTTGGAAAGTGAGAGGATGCCTGAGGAATGGAGAAAAAGTGTTTTGGTACCGATTTTTAAGAATAAGGGTGATGTGCAGAGCTGTAGTAACTACAGAGGGATTAAATTGATCAGTCACAGCATGAAGTTATGGGAAAGAGTAGTGGAAGCAAGGTTAAGAAGGGACCTGATGATTAGTGATCAGCAGTACGGTTTCATGCCGGGAAAGAGCACTACAGATGCGATCTTTGCTCTGAGAGTGTTGATGGAGAAGTACAGAGAATGTCAGAAGGAGTTGCATTGTGTTTTTGTCGACTTAGAGAAAGCATATGACAGGGTGCCTAGAGAGGAGTTGTGGTATTGTATGAGGAAGTCAGGAGTGTCAGAAAAATATGTAAGAGTGGTACAGGATATGTACGAGGGTAGTTTGACAGTGGTGAGGTCGGGGGTGGGAGTGAAGGATACATTTAAGGTGGAGGTGGGGTTACATCAAGGATCAGCTCTGAGCCCTTTCTTATTTGCAATGGTGATGGACAGGTTGACAGACGAGATCAGACAGGAGTCCCTGTGGACTATGATGTTTGCAGATGACATTGTGATCTGTAGTGAGAGTAGGGAACAAGTGGAGGAAACCCTGGAGAGATGGAGATATGCTCTAGAGAGAAGAGGAATGAAGGTCAGCAGGACTAAGACAGAATATATGTGTGTGAATGAGAGGGAGGATAGAGGAATGGTGAGTATGCAAGGTGTAGAGGTGGCGAAGGTGGATGAGTTTAAATACTTGGGGTCAATAGATCAGAGTAACGGTGAGTGTGGAATATATATATACTGGCTTTTATAATAGCCTGACTCCATTTCCCACTGAGAAATGTAGAGATAAGTTTATCATAATAATGAACACTAACTATTCTGCGGTGAAAATCATGTATCATTATTAAATGTTTCAATAGCTTAACATCAGATGTATAGGGCCTCCATTGGACTCATCACACACACACACGCGCACACACACACACACACACACACACACACACACACACACACAGCTTATAGATAGATTTAGTTATAGATATAGATATAAATACAGATATACAGATATACAGATATACATATAGCTATTTTTTTCTGTGATGGTTTGCAAAATCAGGACTTTCCAGTAGTAAAATATAATTAAAAAATAAATAAATAAATTATAACAAATGCAGCAGAAGAGATTAATTCTAAAAAAAGAAAACAGTTAGAAAAAGTGTGCAGTCTTTGGCACAAGAACAAAAATATATCCAGTCAATGATGTCTGTGGTAATGTCATATACTGTAATTTTACTAGCAAAAATGGGCTCAGCAAAATAGTTTCAAATAAAGAAAAACGGATAAGAAAAGCTATATTTCGTGTTCATATATATGCTGCTGTCACATAATTTGAGGGCAAGAATAAACAGATCTGACAAAAAGGTCTCTGTCCACAGAACAGTTAGGTTTGGCACATGCCATCTTGTTCAGTACAGTAAGACAAAATTTTCCCATTGAGCATTCTTGTAATTAGGCCCACAAACCTCTCCTACCATCCACTCCACTGGCTGTAGCTTTAAAAAGTTACATTTGCTGATAAAGTTATTTCAAGTTTTATTTGGCTTTTTACGGAAGAAATCAAATTTCTGTAAATTTGATCACCTTATATCTATAACAGCAAATCTAATTTGATGCCTAGATGACAATAGCTTACCCCTGATTAAATGCCAGACTTCACAGTCCCTCCAATTACAACAACATTTCTTTACTGGAAAAAAAAGAACTTGAAAAAAATTTTTGCATGGGAGGGTGCATTCTGTACACCCTGACATGAGACTTTCCACTCAGATTCATGATTAGTAATTCATTAAGTTTGAAGCTGCACTAACTCAAAGTAAATATGGTGATGGTATTTCATTTTTTCACATTGATTCAACCTCTAAGTTAGTATATAGAAATCATGCTGCTGGAGAGAAGCCTATGCAATGAAGAAAGTATACCTCCCTTGCAAAAACACTCATTTGTTTTTAGGAATTAGGAAGACTTTGGTGTGAGACTTAATCATACAGTTAAACCTCAGGATTTAGTAGCCGTGGACTGAGGAGATTGTATGTTACCATAAAGCCAGCAGATCTATCAGCCTGATGCACATATGAAGTACCTCCTTTCACTTAGGGCAGCCCATGCTACTCAACATGCCAAATATGCCAGGGACTCACTAATTCCCTATGATCCCCATCATGCCAAGCATGCCAGGGACTCACTGATTCAGATACCCATTATGCCAAGCATGACAGGAACTCACTAATTCTCCATGATACCCATCATGCTAAGTGTGCCAGGGACTCACTAATTCCCTATGATACCCATCATGCCAACTATGCCAGGGACTCACTAATTCCCTATGATACCCATCATGCCAAGCATGCCAGGGGCTCACTGATTTGGATACCCATCATGCCAGGCGTGACAGGAACTCACCAAATCTCCATGATACCCATCATGCTAAGTGTGCCAGGGACTCACTAATTCTCCATGATACCCATCATGCCAAGCGTGCAAGGTACTCACTAAATCTGCCATGTATTTTAAGTGAATGGCATTGGAAAATAGACTTATGGCAGAAAGGCTAGAAAAGTTGGAACCACTGGCATTGTATTCATCTTCTTGTTTGCCTCCTGATGATAAACACAGATAAGTATAGAAATCTTCTAGAAAGTGGAGAAGCACAAAAAGAAATGTAGGTATAAAACTGATTAAGCTGGTCAATGGATCACTGCTGTACCAAAAAAATTAATACCTGATACCAGCTGCTACTGCAACTTGTTTATTGTTAAAAACAATGCTCATATTATTTGTATATCTAGGTGATTACACTTTGCCTTACTGTTCTTTAATAATATTTTACCTGCTGACTTCTGTCTAAAACAGTGGCAGAGCATGCTTCTTAATACAGATTACCCTCATAGCCTACTGACAGATACGGTTTGGCTGTGACATATGAATAGTGAAATTAGTATCAGGGTGTTTGGTCATATAATTGCGTATTTATGGTGATTTATGTGGCATAAATATAATCTTCCACTCTGTGTGGATACTGTCAACAGAGTGGTTTTACTTTTGTATCTGCTTTATCTGCATGGACACCTGCATTTGATATTTGTAGCCAGGTCTGGCCTTAGGCCATCTGGACCTAATTGGCCCAATAAGGCCCCACTCCCTCATGGAGGTCCCACACTAAGCTTTTATAGTGTCATTATTGCTTTTGTGGCCTAGAGATTTGAGACCCACTACAGCAAAGTGCAAGGCATTTTCCTACAGGTAGCTTTGCTACCATAGTAGTTACAAGTCTTGAGTTGTGCATTGCACTAGTAGCTAGTCCATCACTATTAGTAACTGCAGATTCATACCTCTTGTATGGCTTAGAGTGTTAGTCATTCACACTCACATAGAAGTCGGTCACTGTTGCTGAGGGATAAACAGGGTTTCATCCCAAAACTGGTTAGATTAATCATATGGTTTTGTGTACTGCTGTACCTACTGACTTAAGATAATACAACCAGGTTAAACTTGATGACTGGTATAGAGGTGCTATGTTTTGTTTAGCTTCTCCTGCTGACATGGAGTTTAAAATTAGTTACTAGTGAACTGCAATCACTACAATAACAAGAAATGTGGAATACCTGGTCTGAGTATGACAACAAACACTAGTAAGCATAAAAATGCAGATATTTTGCTGCAAATAAACTTATGATCACTAAGACTTGTGACAAAATCTTTTAATTTCAATGGTATGATTGAAAATGCTTGTTGCAGTCAGATATAGCAGTACAATAGCCCCAGAGAAATGGATGTGTACTGAGTGATGGGAGGCAAAAATGGATAGAAAATCATTCACTTAGCAGAAAATGGCAAAACAGTAACAGAAATGGTATGAACTACAAATATACTGCAGTGATATCACAGTTTCAGAGTCATTGCAAAATCAGGGACAAGCAGAGACTTAAAGCTACAAAATGGTTAAACTGAAATGTGGTGGACTTTTCATGGGAAGTGAATTATAGAAAACTGAACAAATTATGAGGGTTTTACATTTCATTCCTTCATTCACTTGGCTTTCCTTAAGACATTCTGATTTCCTCTCACCTGCCAAAACAAGACACATAGTGACTACTGAAAATTATCCTGCATGTAAGCCTAAGTGTTGCCCTTGTGACCTGGGATATGGCTGGGAAAGACATTTACACATTAGTCAATTTACCCAGTTTAACAAATAATTTAATAAATAAATAAAAGAAAAATGTTTTCAAAAATAGTTATAAGTGGGGATAGTGTGTCAGAAATGCCATTTCTAAGGAGAGGTCTGACGTTTTTACTGTCAGTATTGTTAAGCATTCTGAGGATGTTGTGTGGTTTTATGGAAACACATTGATTGTAACAGGGAACGAGAATTAACTGGGTAAGGAACTCCCATCATGCAGTGCAAGAGCAGAAGATGACTAGAAGCCCATGAAGTAGAAAAGGAGTAGTATGACATGAGAATGTATAATGCACGGTATCAGTTTTTCAGGATTTGTTTTTTTTTTTTTTTTGCTCTCTTCCCAACTCAGTCTTCCTACAATCAGTAAGCACAGCCCTTTGACTTACATGTCCAGTACTTACTGGCATCCAAGGACATTGTCCATGGGAGGCAAGAACTGAGGACTGTGATGACTGAGATGATTTTACTAAGTAGCATGTTTCAAAATAAGCTGGCTACTTAGGGGCATTGTCTGCAGGACTTCCTAAAGACCCCAGAATAGGTTAAGAGTACTTAAGTTACATACACACACACACACACACACACACATATATATATATATATATATATATATATATATATACATTTTTTTAAATCTATTTACTTTATTTATTTAAAGATTGGTAACTAAGATAGGGCACTGACTGGCATAAACCATAAACCATTTTCAGATTCAGCGTTGCAGTGATACAGCCAAAGAATAAAAAAAAAAACTTTAATCGATATCATTGCAATATTAATGTAAGAGAAACATGCAGAGTGGCATAAAATCAGGATAATATGTGGCATAAATAAAAATGGTCATAAGTAAACGTGATACAAGAATTCATTCAATGAAACTGATGAAAGATTACATGTACACTGCCATAACATCATATATTATAATGTCTGTAGTATTAACTGTATGCACAGTTGTATTCATGGGATGTAAAGGAAAGTAAAGCATTAGTCAAATAAGATGAAGAAAGGAAAGACGAGAGAAACAAGAGAGAAAAATTAAGAAAAGGAAAAACTGAGGATGGGAGGGATAAACGGAACAGTACAGCTATCTCTTACTCGGGTCCAGGAGTTCCATGATGTACTACATGAGTATGGGGACATGTTTACTGGTAAGCTAGGGTACACCCACCTGAAGAAATACCATGTAGACAGTGGCCCTGAAGTGATCATCACACTGGAACTACATGACATGTTGGATCTGGGGTTAATCCAGGAGTCCAATGGTTAACCTCTGTTTTAATATGTCTTATGACCAAATATAAGCTGAAAATAGTATGATTGTTTAATTTTAATATGTAAGAATACCATACATTCCTGATACCATATCTAAAGTAGTCATAAGTCCAGGAAGCCATCAGGTGGAGAGAGGGTTGAGTGGTAAGTGGTAGGAGTCTGCTGAGAGGCCCCACCAAAATGCTAAATATTGGATCCTGCAATCACTAAGACTAGGCTGGTTTGTATTACATATTAGTTCTGCTACAGATATTTGCAAACTAAGTGTAGATCATCAGATATATATGAAAACTGCTATGACACATTTCATAAAACATAAATGTCTCATAAGTAGCACTACAAATTTTACTCTCACTTTCCCTTACTCACATCCTTCTAAATCACACATTCTCAATTATTTCTCAAAACACAGAAAGTAGCTTTCTTTCATAATAGCCATCCTTCACCCACTTTATGCATACTTCTCAAACTTATGTTTTCTAATCTCATTCCTTCACTCAGAGCCATAGCTATATCAGTTGGTACTCTGCAGAGTTTTCACACTGGCATTTTGTCAACCCAAAGTTGATTAAAAAAAAAAAAAAAAAAAACTCTATTAACTTGAGACCCCCAAACAAACAAGGAAAAAATAAATAAGCAGAACTCTAGACAGAAGTATATGAATAATCTACTAGCTCCTTGTACAATCAGTAACATCTAAATATATTTATTTAAATAGATGTGATCGTGGCCATGGGTCCATAGGTTTTTAGATGAATGTTAATATTGCTCTTGCACACAGCATTATTTTGAGGTGCTGATTTTCCCCCAGCACCTTTCTCCATAGCCACCCACCTATTTTAACCCACCTTAGCTCTAGTACTGCCTTTGTCTAGATGCTTCTCCCAAGAAACAAATAGAAGATACCCCACTTAATTCTCACCATAAATACACTGCTGATATTTACTTAACCAGACAAGGCCTTCCTTCTACTCATTTTCCTGTCAAGATATACAGACCTATTCCTCCCTACCTTACACACAGCAGACTGATTTACAGAATACATCTCAGAAAAAAGCAGAATAATTAATCCACATGCCATTCACCCTAATGAACATGGGATACACACCGAATGCTGCAAAGCAGCAGTCTGTTAATCATGGCTTATCCCCCACTCTCCTGATCTCAAACAAGTATAATATGCATGGAGTGACCAAAGTCTGAAACAATGGAGGGTGTATGCTTCTAATAAAAACTTATCTATACTGTATCCCTATAACCACCACTTCAGCTATCCAAACTGACATTGCATTTCAGAACACGGGGTCCCCTCCAATATCACTACTCGTTGCCCTTCACCAATCTCAAACATATCTCTCATACATTTTGTCACGTAAGTATAATCTAAACTGCCACATATTAAAAAACTCCTTCTAGTGACCCCACTGTTAACTTTCTTAGCACTTTCAAAGATGACCTTGATTGACACCTTTCAGACTGTGGCAAAGTAACCTGGTTCTACACAGCAGGATAAAACACACAAGTTCCTTTAATCAAGTAACAGGGTAAGCGCTTTCACAGATGTAATCAGCTTCATCAGACCAAACCACTTACTTACTTTGCCACATATCTATTTTCTTTTGGTTGTTGGTTCCTTCATTTGTCCAGAGGTTTGTATTTACCTTTCAGACTATAATTATTTCTAATTAAATAATAATCTAACTAGGCCTTACATTACTGCAAAGAATCACACAGTTTTAGGCTTAGCAACCACACTGACAAAGTGACTGTAACTACGTCTGCTCCATCAAATGTCAATGTGATTACTTCTGTGTAACTTTATTTTGGTAAGGAAAGAAATCAGTCTCTTCTTCTACTCTATATAATATCTTAAACAGCAAATCAGAAAATACCTATGCCCTTCAGGAATGCATCTAGCCCCATTAACTAGACCTTTCCACCATGCCAAATGCATGACTTCCACCACTAATAAACTGGCAAGTTATCTGCTTGACCTCTAAAACAATTTCCCAACAATTCATTGTCTGTGCTAAGCTTTTAATAAACCGTGAATGACAAAAAACATATCCGTGCTACTTACGGACAGACTGTCTGGGTACATATATCTCAGTATTCTACTTCCAGAATAAATAATTAAGAATAAATATTAAGGAGGAAGGGCCCAAAGAAGGACACTTGTAAATCCTACAACAATTAACTCAGAGTTACTTAAAAAATGTTCAAATTTTGGAGGGTCAGGACAAAATCTGGAACCAGAATTAGGGGTGTCCCTACAATTAAGGGCAGTTAGAAGGTATACCTTTGCCCAGTGGTATTACTCTCTGTCCACTGTTGATCACTCCACTTAACATGCATCATACCTTTCTAAGCAGTCAAGCAAAAAAAAAAAAAGGCATGATAACAGAATACAATATTTTCCTAATAAAGAAAAGTCTCACCTGATGTCAGTAAGTGTTTGGCAGACAAATTCAAGTACTAATGTCAATATTCTATCATTCACTTTCAATGATCTTTGAGAATCTGGATGCAGAGGAAGGAACAGCCTTAGTAACTATTTTGATTAATGATCCCAAGTTTGTGAAACTTATGGAACACTGTTGGGAAACTCAGACTCTCTCCTTTGAAGACTCACATAACAAGCCAGCTGGCTGTTGCTATCACTCGTGGAACATTTATAGATCTAGTATATCTGAATTAGGATCAGCAGGTATATAGAGGTCACAAATTCTCTGCCTTGGATTACAAGATTTAGTGGAGAAATTTTAAGACTCATCAAAATGAGCCTGAGGATGCTTTAAAAGGCATCCAACATGAAAGGCACAGCTTGTCATCTTTCAGGACAGGAAGCTGTTGGCTCAAGACAGGTTCAACATGTGACTTTGTCTTTCTTTGAAGGCACTGCACTCTGGAACTGAAATGTTATATTTCTTGCCTGACTTGCTGGATTAAGCCATGAATACAGCAAAAGAGTTGCTGCACAGTGAAGTCAAAGAAAGACTACAGGTCCAAGTTGCAATGGATAAGATGATGGGCTGACTGATGGCCTATGTTAGCTGGAATGACATGATGGTGTGAACCTGATTGGACCTGGTATCACATCTGCCCAAACTCTTAATTGATCTGTCAAGGATATTAAACATTGATCATGGACACTGTTTTTAGGGTATCATGCTGATCTATGCAGAAGTGGATGATCAAATCAAGGCCATGAGGGACAAAGCGCAATTCTACTTGACAGTGAATTTCCATTTGCTATCAACCACAAAACAACTTTCAAGGGTCATAGAAGAAACAGAGGAGTCATTTGCAACAATTGGCCTGCTGGGCCTAATAGGGATAATAGAAGTAGGAATAGTGCCACCAATCCTCCTCTGAGCACCAATGACAGGATCTCAAAGGTCAAATAACAAGATGTCTCCTACTGTCGTCATCTAATGGTGCTGGTTAGAGTGAGGCTGTCACTACATGAAGTAACTTGAGAGTTATTATAAAAGGTATGCCAGTCCAGGTTAAAAGTCAAAAGATATCAATTGCATGTTTCCCGTTCCCCCAGCCAAGATGTCCTTTGCATGATATTATCAGAGAAAAAGAGGTTTACAAGTAAGGCAAATGAGACTATTACTGTTTTTGTTTTAGTTCCTGAAAGAACAAGCGACAGCAGGCCAAATCCTGATCTCTGTGCTGGAGCTGGCAAGAAGACAATGGTAATTGTTATCCTTGGGTGGGCACAGAAAGGCCATCATATGTCCTCAAGAGCAGTGATGCTTGAGGGCTTCTTGGGATATACATTAAGTTCATCAAGTCATGAATGTGGAGGTCTTCATTAACAGGTGCAAGTGAATAAGAATGTGGCTCTGGTTGTGATAAGAGTCACACAATCTCACCCATGGGGACAAGTTAGGGCCTTTAAAGAAAAACACCCTCATTACTGAGATGTTGGCAAAGGCACACACATCCATTATGGCTTCCTGCATGATGGTCCTCCTGGTCAGTTCCTACTACTGTCAGGACAGGAAGAGTAAAAGCAAAATAGAAATAAAAAAAAAAACATCTGGATCTAAGCACGACAACCCTTAGATACCCAGAAAAAGCTTTTGGCTGGACACAGTTCAAGACAGTCTTTATATAGCATCAAGAGGAAAATGGATAAGTTCTTTCTTCCTTCAAGGTGCTTACCTGCAAATAAAAACATACAATTATTTTTGATGAAAGTCCTTATTTTTCCTTAAGTCACTAATGGTTGAGATCCAGTCTCTACCATATCATGTCGCTGATTTTTTATAAAGTGCATGTGGTGTTGCCCTACCTGTACTCCAAATTGATCAAAGACTTCCCATGTTCTCACTACTGGATCTTGGATGCCTTCTGTCAGTAAAGGTGGGTTCAGGTTAGGCTCCCACCTTAGAAATATAACGCCTAAGGATAATTGTCAATACCAGGATGACACAACTGTGTCCAGTGCTACCAAACCCAGGAATGATTGTGTGGAATGACTGTGCATTCCTAATCCAGAAAAGTCTGGGCCACATGAGTACTGTAGACTTCATGGAGCCATTTGCCAGATAACTCAACATTTTAATAGATCTTTTGGTTTCACAGAGCCAGTACAGAGCTCCCATGTACTCCCTGGTAAGGATTTCCAAGAATTGCAACATAACCTCAGGAAATAGTTTTGCTTTTTTAATCTCCTAGTGGGGAAATCATTTCTGCACCACTATCATGTGGAAGCAATAACTTTAGATGCAGCAACCATTTGGTATGTGAGCCCACCTAGGAGTTCATTCAAACTATTAGATACAGCAGCCTTTGTATGTGAGCCTGCTTATGAGTTTCTTCAACCCAAGGTCTTTGAGACCAAAATGAATTCAATGTCCAGATTAATACAAAAGAGATATGGGTGTTTCTGTTAGGCCTTGAAGCCTTACAAATGTTACTGCCAAAGATGTACATCATCATCTGTTTGGCCACCAAAGCTGTGGTCATGTACAAAGTGAGCCTGAACTTATTTTTACCCCATGCCAGGAATCAGTCACAGCATGAAGTTATGGGAAAGAGTAGTGGAAGCTAGGTTAAGAAGGGAGGTGATGATTAGTGATCAGCAGTATGGTTTAATGCCAGGAAAGAGCACTACAGATGCGATGTTTGCTCTGAGAGTGTTGATGGAGAAGTACAGAGAAGGTCAGAAGGAGTTGCATTGTGTCTTTGTGGATTTAGAGAAAGCATATGACAGGGTGCCTAGAGAGGAGTTGTGCTATTGTATAAGGAAGTTGGGAGTGTCAGAGAAGTATGTGGTACAGGATATGTACGAGGGTAGTGTGACAGCAGTGAGGTCTGCGGTGGGAGTGACAGATGCGTTTAAGATGGAGGTGGGATTACATCAAGGTTCAGCTCTGAGCCCTTTCTTATTTGTAATGGTGATGGACAGGTTGACAGACGAGATCAGACAGGAGTCTTAGTGGACTATGATGTTTGCAGATGACATTGTGATCTGTAGTGAGAATAGGGAACAGGTGGAGGAGACCCTGGAGAGGTGGAGATATGCTCTAGAGAGAAGAGGAATGAAGGTCAGCAGGACTAAGTCAGAATATATGTGTGTGAATAAGAGGAAGGATAGAGGAATGGTGAGGATGCAGGGAGTAGAGGTGGCGAAGGTGAATGAGTTTAAGTACTTGGGATCAACAGTTCAGAGTAATGGTGAGTGTGGAAGAGAGGTGAAGAAGAGAGTACAGGCAGGATGGAGTGGGTGGAGAAGAGTGTCAGGAGTGATTTGTGACAGACAAGTACCTGTAAGAGTGAAAAGGGAAGATCTACAAGAGGGTAGTGAGACCAGCTATGTTATACGGGTTGGAGACAGTGGCACTGACAAAAAGGAAGGAGTCAGAGCTTGACATGGCAGAGTTGAGGATGTTAAGATTTGCACTGGGTGTGATGAGGATGGGCAAGATTAAGAATAAGTATATTAGAGGGTCAGCCCAGGTTGGAAGGTTTGAAGGCAAAGCCAGAGAGGCAAGATTATGTTGGTTTGGACATGTGCTGAGGAGGGATGCAGAGTATATTGGGAAAAAGATGCTAAGGATGAAGCTGCCAGGTAACAGGAAAAGAGGAAGGCCTAAGATAAGGTTTATGGATGTGGTGAGAGAGGACATACAGGTGGTTGGTGTGACAGAGCAAGATGCAGAGGACAGGAAGAAATGGAAACAGTTGATCTGCTGTGGCGACCCCTAACAGGAGCAGCCGAAAGTAGAAGAAGAAGAACAAGGGAACCTGTGAGATGGTGGGAATGGGTATTACCTGTGTCCTTTTCCTGATAGCTGTTCATTTCCCAGCAAAAATGAACTTTATGGCAGCTTAATTAGGCTTCAGGCTTCTGGACCACCACAAATGAGCACTCAGCCATCAAGTAATCTATTTCCTGTTGTGACAAAGTAATAGTCCACTTTGTGATTTTTTTGTGTCCCATTCCAACATGAAATGTAAGCAGCTCCATTCAGTGATTCGAGTGAATAACTGTCCACACAGAAATGCCTTAATATGTCTATAGCCCATCAGTCCTGTGTGCCTCACCAACTTATTCTCATTTTAACGTCAATATTTCAAGTTAGATATGTAAGGACTATTTTTATTTTTGTATATCTGTTTTGTCCATTTTTATGGTTTCTGATCTCGGGATACCATGCCATCAAGCCATCCCATCTGCTATTCTGTCTTCCTTTTCCACCTTTCTTTTAGGGAATTGGGAACTCTGCTACCATCTCTGTAAGTCTGTAGAGTGTTTGTAAATTATATTTTCATTTTGTGTTCACCTATCAGACATACTTCTAAAGGTCGACTCAGTAGTATTGAGGGATGAAGTCCTGCCTATGATTTCAGTGATGCAAAACCAATCAGTGTCTTGTCTGCTGTAGGATCTGGACAGGTAAGAGTGGCACTGAATGGCTGATATTGTTTTACCATTCTTGTGTGGAGGAAGGCATCATGGCTTATTGCAATGATAGCATCAACTACAGTAGAGTCGCAGGGCATGCATCATATGAGCTTGAGATATAAGTTTGGCTTTGTCAAGTCACGTTTCTGTGGTATCCTTCATAGATGTGTGTGAGAAAATGCACACCTACAGAAGAAGGCATAGCAGGCCCTATCATATGTAAGTTCACAAATCAGCCACCAGAGAGGGATTAGGGCCATACCAGCAAGCTAGATCCCTGGATGGCAGCCTTTTATGCTTGGCTTGCATTCCACAAGAGAGCATATGGGACAATTAATTGCAGAAGAGCTAATAGTAAACTCCAAAACAACTGATAGCTGTCATAAATAAATCTGATCTTTCAATTCAAGACCTTGTTTGGGGCCACTGTTCTCAAAGATATGCCAACATAGTCTATACTCCCTTAGTAGTTTCTTCTGTTACATACTCTGTTCTAACTGTCCTTCACTCAGAGTATATAAAGTCAGATACAGAATCAGAGTAAGTTGTGTGCACTCACCACAGGACTGCTATTTTACAGCACTTTCCTGCAAGACATATTTCCCTCCATATCACTTCTTTATTTAGCCTTTTGGTAGAGCCAGAACTTCCATAGTCTTTGAAGATCTTCATGCTCTTGGAAGATGATGAGAAATAACTGAAGGCTTTGAGAAGGGGGAACATACTGAGTAAGACTGATCTAAATGGGTAAGTGTATATATTCAGCCTGGAAGAATTTTGATTGGCTGTGCTTGACTAGACAGCAGGTGCCAGTCCTAACTATTCTGCTGCTAGAATTTATTCCACAGGTCCAGAATTTTAAGGCGTAACATACTTTTGTTTCTTATAGTAGGCATATTCCCTTTCTATGTTCTGTTTGTTACAACCAGATTGTAGCACTAAGAAAAACTACCTTTTAAGTCATATGCTGAAAAGGGTTTTCATTTGATTAATGAGGAGCATTAAGCATTTTCTCACAAGACTGCTATATCAGCGCACAATGTATATATAAGGTAACAAAATTATGTCAACATAAGGGGACAATGTAAATGCATAAACGCATATATTCCTTTGGAAAAAATCCACTAGGTATCTTTGGTTATCTCTCTACTTACATGTGTATCTGCGTATGTATGAAATGAAACTGTCTATCCATCTATGAATCTATCTAACTAGTCTAGCCATCTAACTATCTATCTATCTATCTATCTATCTATCTATGTATTTATCTATCTATCTAACTATCCATATATATATCTATCTATCTAATCTAACTATCCATATATCTATCTATCAATCAATTAAAATCCAAGGATGTTGGTGTCTTGCCATTAACACATTATATATGAGTGCCAAGTTATCACAGCACCATGCCCACACCCAGAACAGTGGGTGGTGAAATAACTTGATTTTCATATATTTTTTTTAAACTGTGTGAAAGCAAAGAAACATTAATTCATCACTATTTGGCTATCATTGATATGACTTTCCAGGGAGGTTTGTGAATGTCTATTGGCAACCTGAAATAATTTACAGCAGCCATTCTTTACTTTCATATTCTTTTCAGTCAAAAATTTGGAAGACAAGCTGTAGCCCTGTAAGGACAGTCATCGCAGATAAGTTCACATGACTTTTAGAATAGGGTTGTGAGGCAGACTGTGTGCAAAAATATATCAATTACATTATGACTTTCCTTCAGCCACAGTGCCCAAGAGAGATAAAGCCTTGACTATGACCTACATGACTCGAGTGTGAGGACCATATTGGGCATTTCACAAATCTGACAGAAATGGTGTGCATGCCCATATTAAGTGGAATAGGTTGCCACTGGTTGCATTGCAGTTGCAAGCCATCAGCAGAATGGCATGGTACAGAAGGTTTGGGCAGGGGTATGTATTTCACTTAACTACTGTATGGTGGTAGTTTTCATTGAGAAAATGAAACTGACCATTCTGAAAACAAACAACTCTGAAAACAAAGAACTACTAACGGTCTACATTCCAAAAACAAGAGCTGGACATTTCCCATACTCACATGCCACCACCAAGCTCTGGAACTCTCTGCCAACAGACATTACTACCATTGAGAGCTTTAACAACTTCAAACACACCCTAAAAAACATTTTCTTTGTCATCAGAATTGCCCCTGCTCCTTCCCTAACAGGTGAACTCCATTCACTCTCTAGGGGGCGCTCCTTTCTATCACCAAAACAGGAATTTCTTCTACTAACCACTAGCATATCGGACTAACAGACTTTCCATATTTCTTCACTCTTAACTTTCCCATCCTTCTAAGCAACTACTTGCATCTAATGTTCTATTCCTCATTCATTACCTTACTCCTACCTGATGTATATAAAAAAAATTGCAATTCACCACTTCACCTTAATTTAGTGCATGTTTTATTATTTTACCTACCTCTTTGTATTTATTTTGTATTTATTGTTGCATCTACCTCTATACTTTAGTATTCAATTATTATTAATGCGTGTTTTATATCTTGTTCATGTAAGTTGTCTTCATGTTCATGTATAATTTGGAGGTTTTCTCCCCAGGCCTCTGCTGAAAATGGGCTCCTGACCCAGTTGGACTTCCCCGGTAAACAAATGTTAAATAAATTAAAAAATAAATAAATTATAAAGGGCACAGAAGTGTGCACTTTTGTAGGAAAAGGCTTCTGGATATCCAGAAGTTCCCAGGTTGTGAAAGTTGCAAAATTGTAAATAGTGGTGCACCACAGGGATCAATGTCTGGCCCTCTGCTGTTTGGCATTTACTTTGCAGACATCCAGTCCAATAACCCAGAAATGTAGCTGACCAAGTTTGCTGCTGACTGCAAAATGGTTACTTATCCCATCACCCACTGATGCTAAACAGCTTTAACAAGGGCTGAAATGTACACTTATTTTGTGTACCAGAAACAGTCTCAAGACAAACACATAAAAGAGCAGTGTAGCAACATTCAGGAAGAAAGCTGCTCCAACCTTATATGTTATCAATGGAATTCCTCTTCAGAGACTCATAGTTATGAGATACCTGGGTATTTATGTGGACAACTGTCTCTTATCCGATCATTATGTTTCCACCACAGTAAAGAGCTGCTTAAATCTGGCCCTGTTAACTGCCAAGAGAATATCTTCAAAATCCACAGAAGTCATCTTACTGGTGAACTATTCCCTTATCAGACAGGCAGCAAATACAATGCTTCCTTTAGTATGACACACTTCAAGCATATTTCTTAAGCAAAAAATTAACTGATTATTTCTAATCAAGAAAATTAAAGGCTTTAAAATCATCAACTAATTTAATAGAGTACCATGACCCCCAATGTTCCCAGCAGGCTACTGGCTGATCCAAAGTGACTTGTGTTTCTCTTTTTGAACCACGAAACCCAACCTTAATTGACATAGCTTTTCCTCACAAAACCAAAGTATCTACAAACACCTGCACTAAGGACATAAATCTTAACCAACAAATAAAAAAATAACTTTCTGGAGGGGTTGATTCCAAATTTCACGTATTCCCAACCTATGAAATAAGTTGCCACTCTAGGTTATACTACATCCCACTTTGGTTACCTTAAAGATGAGTTTTGATGATTTAATGGCTAGACACACATCTACACCAGATTCAGCATGTACAGACCTGCTTAGTTCAGAAGTCGTGTACTATTGTGATCATAAAGAGTGGGGGAAAACCTTTGAGTGTTTCAAAAAGTATATATAGCAAACATCTTAGGCCCTCCATGACCACTTACCTTGTATTGTCAGTGTGTTCCTATTTTGCTTTGTTCCTATGGCACCTGTGTGAATGGGAGGGTCACATATCTCCCTATTCAGTAAAGAGGTTAGTACATTTAGAAATGCTTTAATAGCAGGAATACTGATGAGGACACAAGCAACTCTCATAGTTGCCTAAACGACTGCCCTTCGAGATAGCTCTTGCCCTCATGGATCTGGGGATGACCTCACAATGGGGGAATAAGTAGGCTAAAATCCATTTGAGACTGATATCATTGTTGGCAGGCGTGGAGGAAAAATTACCTAGAAAAAATGACCAGAAAAGCCAGTACATGTGTATGAATTCAGCAAGGTAAAACATATTACAGTAGCAATTATTTCTTTAATTTTGATCAAGTAAACATCTAGTATGAAAGTAGAAGATAATCATTTTTTTTTGTAGAGGAGAGGGGCTAGACTGCATGAAAGGAAAGGGAAATTACTTGATAAATGTTAAATGATGATTTGTAGAGCTTGTCAGAGGTGATGGACATGTAGTATATTACTGTGGTCAATATTTATTTCTCTTTTATCAAAACTGAAAATAAGAGTTATTGTGAAGATGATGAGAGGTGAGAGGCATGTAAGCAGGGACAATTAAATGATCACTATCAGACTATTACTGATGTAGAAAGACATGCAACTGGGGCATTTCTTCCTGGGCCTCCACTAAAAATGGGTTCTGTCCCAGTCAGACATTCCTGGAAAACAAATGTTAAATAAGTAAATAAAATAACATAAATTCATAAATAAATAAAATAAATATGATTTAAGAGCAATAAGTTGAATACATGACTATAGATGCCATTTCTATCACTTTGTTCACAGTCAAACATTAGAAGTGTATACATAAAGTGGAAATCTTTGGAGTTTATGGTGGCAGTCTATATGACAAAATGAATGACTACTGCTGTCACTTCATAATGGCTAAACAGTCAGGAAAGAACTGTACATGGAAAAAGTAATCACAACTTTTTATTAGTGAATAACTTGTGAGAGTCATTCTGCTTCAAAGAAGATATACCAGTCAAAAGGGAAATATTTTCCTGGGACAGAAAGTGCATGAATATTACCTGAAACGGGTTGTTTCATTTTAGATGCATACTAAAGCTACAGCCCATGTTTTGACTTTAAAGTTCTAGGTTGCTACTTTATTTTCACCAATCCAAAGCATTTCTATTGCAATTGTCTTAAGATTCAGTTCCCCACAAACCTGCATGTATGTAATTTAAAAAGTCACGAAGAGACTTTGGTTTCATAACAAACGAAGTACAGTGTTTTTAAAAGTGACATTTTCAGGATCCAAAACATTCATAAGAGAAGAAAATATTTTTAGTAAGTGTGACTTGGCTCACACAAACTCAGTATACAGTTGTCCCATTACCTCTGCAGCTGCAGTGGGGTAAAGGGCAATGTTACTACTCAGGCCATGTGATTTTATTTCCCTGGAAAAAAAAATTCACTGACCTGAATCTTCACTATTTTGTAATTTCGGACTATATATGTCAGCATAATGGCATTCGCTGTAATGCCATTTCGCTGATCTAATATAGACCCCAATTGTAGTTGTGTGTACATTATCAGATACCTGTCCTCTAGTGTGCTGATATTGTCTCCATGTAGGTTATAAAGGCCTGCTGCTATTGTTTTGTGAGCGTTTAGTTTTAGGTTACTTAGAAGTAGTTCAGCATTGTGGAAGGAGGGTATGGTAGATGAGAAAAGAGACAGGTTTATGCTACTGTGGTATATCATCGCTAGTCTTCCTGATTTTTTATCTAGTCTTTTATCTGTAAGATTTAAGGACGATAAAGCTGGTGTGTGTGCGTGTGTGTGTGTATGTGTGTGTGTGTGTGTGTGTGTGTGTGTGTGTGTGTGTGTGTGTGTGTGTGTGTGTGTGTGTGTTGGGGGGGATTTCTGTGTTGCTGATACTCATTTATAGCCAACATTCTGTTAATGCTAATGAGTCATTTTATCCATGCTTACACTGCTTCTGATGTTCATATGGAACAGATTGAATTTCTTGTTGCTATCTCTTATTTTGTCAGGAGAGGAGTCTAAGTTTTTTGGGCAGGGTTGATGTATTAATTGTGGAGTAACTTAGTACCTGAAATTGTCCAGGGTGAATGTCACTTGCTAGCAATAAATTCACTAGTACACTTGCATGAATGAGTTGTTTCAGTTTCTGTAGTGATAGTACCTTTGAACCTTTTTAGAGATATAGAGTATTTTAGGTTTAATAAGGTTAGTGTAGTGATTTTTGTATGAGTGGAGACATATTGAACAGGATAGATGAAGGAGCTCCATTGTAATCATGTGTTTTTTGGTAGTAGGTGAAGAATTCAGGGAGTTGTGTTTGGAAAGATATACATCAATTTAATAACATAGGTATAAGACGTTAGAGTGGGCATTGTTATCAGAGTGGGAGTGGGGAGTTTAGGTTGTGCAATGTTTTAAATGGCAAAATATTTAGTTGGTGAAGAGTAGAAAACAGGTGTTGTCAGTTGTAGTAAAAAGGAGCTGTAAGAGGATGTTATTGGTTGGTTAGGGTTTTGTGAAAGACGTTTTTGTGAATCAGTAGTATAGTTTTATACATTTGGTGAGAATGTGAAATTGGCATATATAAGTTTGAGGGGTGTGGGGGATGCAAAAGGGCTTGTCCTCCTGCAAAAAAAAAAAAAAAAAATAGTAAGAAATGAGTGTTTCACCCTTTCCAGTTACGGGTATTGGTTTCATCTTTTTGGGACACTGACTTTCAGGAAGTTGGTATTTCATAGTAGAACAAAAGAGTATATCTTAAAAAAAATAAATAAATAAAAGAGTAGAAAAAATCTCATGATTCTCAGTGCTATGAGTATCCTGTGCCAATATAACAACTTCTTTGGGAATGCAGATTGCACATATGAAGCACCTCCTTGAAATCTACTACACTTGAATGAAACAATTACAATGGAGACTGTAAAGGCATCACCCCGGACTGTACAGCATCTGGAAAGAAAAAGAAAAGATAAGAAAATGTAGACAGAACAGAAGGCAGAAGTGGAGACCCATCATTACTTAAACAAAAAAAGGGAAAGTAAAAGAAAAGACACTTCAACATACTTCTGCAAGAGGTGACTCATCAGTGCTTAAGAAAAAAAAGGATCAGCATAATTTACAAGTGCTTTGAGGCTTAGTCCATGCACAGTACACATCCTAGAAGCCCTAGACCCCTTAAAGTTACTGGACAAGCACTAATGCTCTTAATATCCATTGGCATTATTTAAAAAAGAGATTCTTTCTTAAATAGTGTCAATGTAAAATAGCAATAATCTGATCGTGTGTGTGTGGGTGTAACAGGATTTACCTATAGTTGCCTTTGTGTAACTTTGCCCTCTTGATCAAGCAACGATAACTATAGATAAATCTTATGGCATCCACACTCAACCTTGTTCCCCTGTAATCTATAGCTATATCTATCTTAAATATATATATATATATATATATATATATATATATATATATATATATATATATCTATATATAGGTATGTATATTCTTCGGTGTACTACATTACCTGTCTATATTTATCCAATAATGTGAATAACTCAGCATTTACCCATGGATGGCATGGTTCGATCACAAGGTCGAAGTTTGAGGGACTTACCAAAGCCAACTATGAGTAAATCCTACATTACCCAAATACACGAGTGGATTATTGCTTCTATACAATGATATTATTTAAGAAAAAAAAATCTTACCTTTTCTAAATAATGTTATTGTGTTAAAAGTCTTTAGTAGTCTTCCACCAGTTTCTAGTACTGTGGGTGCTCTGGGTACTCAGGTGATTTTGAATGTTTTTGTCTCTGTGAGTTTATTTTTTGTTTGTGTGATCTTGAAAAACAAGGCAAAAAAAAAAAAACACTAACCTTCTCCCTCTGATCCAGAAGAGTGATAACATGATGCAAATTCACTTTCATTTTCATCTCCTGTCTAAGTGACGTTAGAAGGTGTTAACTCAACTAGCTGATTGCAAACAGAAGGCTTCGAAGAAAATTAATTGGCAAAAATTTAGCATAAAGATCATTTCATTGCTCTGTAGAAATGGTACTGTAGAAAATTATTTAGAATCAGGACAGAATAATGAATTTTGAATTGTAACGCACATTTACTAATATTGTAGTTATACATTTCTGAAGTGCACAAATGGGACGTCTATAAAAATTAAAATGTTTTTTTATTTTTATTTTTCAAAATGTTGCTAAAGTAATGTATGTGTGCGCATGTGTGTGTATGAAAGCAAAACAATTCATTGACGTACAAAAACATCAACATGTAAATCATCAATCTCAAATAGTCGAAGCAAAAAACAAAGATTCACAAAGGATCAAAAGAAAACACTAAACTAGTGTTTTTGCAGGGAGGGTAAGCCCCCCCACCACTGCACCTGCATGTGGAGGGCTGTGTCCACCCCACTCCTTAGTAATTATATATCCCAACTCACACTACATTGAAAAGGCAAATTTCCTGATCTTCACTGCATCCACAGCCTCAGTGTGAGAAAGCCAGTATGGTTTAACAAGCTGATTTTCAAATGGTTGTGTGAACTCTCTGACTCTTAAATGAAAGGAAACTTTGACAAAATATATGCACCCCTGTACATGCATGCATATGTGTGTGTGTGTGTGTGTGTCTGTGTTTTTGTGTGTTTCATGGTTAAGAAGTCTGTCTTACTGTTATTTATTGCTATTCATATCATTTGTACTGACACTAAGAAGATAAAACTGTATCACTTGGACGAATTGCAACAGATCTCAAGGGGCTTAGATAGCTTTGTGGAGTCTATGTACTGATATAGACACACTTTCCTGATCTGCTTTCTGAGTTACTTTCCTGCCTAATGAAAAGAAAGTAGAGAGGAGGTAAAAATTAACTTCTTCTATTCACAGCAGAACTCGGCAGCATCTATACCTCTCAAACTCTTAGTGTAAGAAATCTGAACTAAGACTGATAAAATAGGGGGAAATGCCAAAAAATAGGGACATATTTTAAATATGGCTCTTATAAACTTAGAAAGTTCCTAGAGTAACAGGTTTTGTTTTAGCATACATTTTCTGAAGGATTTGAAGTCTGAAACTCAAATGTATGTCACTATTTAGTAACTTTAATCCTCAGATCATCTAAGTGATTTGCCAGAAAGCTGAATGTTTTATGAGGAACAGACCCAAATTATGAGCCAAAAATCTGGACATTCTGTGAAAATCTGGACAGTCAAGATGTATGGCAGCATCTGAGGCCATCTAAGAGCATGAAAGGAGTGTAAGTAATACTCATAACATACGTGACTGGAAACAACACATTTAAGGGTTAACAGTAAAACACAGCCATCCTATAGAAATAAGAATCACAGAACCTACAGAGTTAGCAGTCAAGAAATGTTCACAAATCTCATAACCCGCTACCACAACAGTTCACAAAAGTTCATAAGACTCATAACCCATTTCTACCAATGCTGGTGAAATATAAAAGTAGCAAAGAAAACCATGATTGATTTATGAGTAAAACCAAAACAATAATCAAGCATCTTACTCTCTTAAAATGCAGTAATAAATATATAAATTCTGGATAGTACATACATTTACTAAGCAATGTAATCACATAACATTACACAAAATATAATTTCACCCCCATTAACCACTGGTGAAAAACTTTACAACCAAACTTTATTCAACACCATGTGCTGTGGCTTTAGACATCATTTAATACTTTGGTAGCCTGCACAGCACAGGTGTCATCAAGCCAGATGCTTCTGATGTGCCATCCCTGCTTAAAAGATACATGTGCCATTCCTACTTAAATAATGAACACTTCCAGTTTATATGTTTCCAAATGCTCAGGGCAGCACTCAGGCACATTTATTTTGAAATGGGTAATGGAGTTAGATGTACACACGAAGACATGATGTGATTCCTCATTTGTAAACTTAACACTGGGAAGCATAAAGGTTTTCTTTAGAATCACAGGGGCCATATAAATAGTGATTAATGAGATTCAGAAATAGTTTGCCTCAACTTATAGTATAGATGTTGAGCCTGTTAGTAGTAAATGTGTTAACATGCCAGTGTAGTTGTAAGTCCTTGCAGCTGCCTACAACTGCAGAGTCACTTGTATGATGAATGAAATAATGCATTGGTGACAGCATTCAAACAAGAAAGGCATGCTTTACGTCTTTAGCAGGAAAGCCCAGCCTGAGGTTTAAAAATAAAAATTGCAGATTTCTTTCACCCTGATGTAAAGTGGGGAAAACACACAAAACATTAATGTGCATACATGACTTCTTCAGTCACATCTCCACAAGCAGTTCCTCTCACTGTGCATTACAGCTCTACCTGTATGTGTGTACCACAGCATATATGCAGGAAGTACCACAGCATATATGCTGGAAGTCATACTCCCTGCAGTACCGGTTACCTCTCACAACTGGAGCTGTTGTAATGCTGCACCACTCCATTCACTTTCATGGGTTACTCTGTTGCATGGGATTTTTATACTAGTGTTAATCATCAATGTTAACACTTTTAAGTACTGTGGTGTTGTGAGTCTAATTCCCACTTTGAAACTGGATGTATGTCTCTGCCTTTCCTCATTGACCTAGTGGCCTGAGGATTGCTGGAGACCTTAACAAACTCACGTGTGACATAAATGCTTGGTGTACGGTGTTATCCCAATATAAAAAAAAATCACTTTGGAATTCTGCTATTTGTAACTATTTTATGTATTCAGACAATTAAAAAAATATAAAACTCATAAAATAGAATATGGTTTTGATATTAATCTTTTAACTTGAATTAAACCCCCAGTTTTAAAGAGTAAATTGGATTAGTACTTTTAAAAACAGCATATAAAACTATATAGGAATCGAACTTGAAAGTGTTAACCATATAATCTGTTCTTAATGCCTAGTAATAGTTTGGAAAGCTATACTGCGACATTTTCTGACAATATGATAAACTATTTTGAAACATTTTGTTTGATGATTAAATGTAATCAGTTAGATGTGATATAGTATTTTATTAAGATGAAAAGAAAAAACATCGTAAGTAGGCATTATTGAATTTATTTGGTGAAAAGTGCATCATTGAACATTTCCAATATAGCTCACTCTTTAGTATGTCCAAGTTCACAATTTTGTCTTGCAATGATAGCAACAGCAATTTTGACGTAAGATAGTTTGTAAGACATGCAGAATATCCCCAAAGTTTATATGATTAACAGGCTATATGCCTGCAGTACCAGTACTGGTATACAGGTGGAGATGTATTGCATTCAGTGTAGCGTTTGATTCAACCTGAAGAGGACCACATACAGGGATAGGCATTTTTTCACATGTGAGATGACTCAAATTTTCAATTTTCTTTAAAGCCTGAATAGTTCCTCAGGATGGCATCACTGCATTTTCATTTTTAATAATGGGTGCATGACAGAAGCATACCTGTCATGCATGTATGCATGCAGTACTATGCCTGAAATGCAATTTGAGCTGTGGGACAAGAGTATTTTGAAGGATATCCATGGCTGTGTGGCTAATAATGTGTTAGAACAGGTAATTGTATTTCATTAACTAGGATATTCCTGAATCTTATTGCCTTTTCTTGGCATAACATGCTTTCCATAGTATTGTGGCAATGGCCTAGCACTGGGCAACTTTAGGAATTGTCCAATCATATATGGCATCAGTTTACCTGACATGGATGAATTTTACATTTAGGGTAATGTTGCATGATAGTAAAAGCCCTGTGCAATGTTAATTGGTTTTGTTTAGAATATGATCTGCAAAGCATGTAGTCAAAGTAATTACAATAATATGAATAAAGTCAGAAATATTATACAATAACATTTTACAACCTGTGTTTTCTTCTGCACTAGATGACAGATAGATATATCTTGAAATGATTCTCTCTGCTTTGAATAACATCTTATGTAAATTCACTGAAGGAATACTTTTTACTTTACATTGGGATGTTTTCAAGTACTATTATGACTTTATCATGATTTAATTTTTTAGAAAGATAAACAAGTCTTGCAGGCATACTAGGATGTGGTAAGTGTATATGTTAATATATAATTGTATTTAAGTATTTTCTATATCAGAAAGTATTTTTACTTCCTATTCACATTTGTCTGTGCATCCATCTATCTATAATATATACAAATACGGGCCCCTGACTAAAGATCAAACTTTCAAAAGACTGAACATTAGAACATTTAGACCGGATTACCAAAAAAACATGGAAGCTTGAATGGTATGCCAGGCATACGTCTTCTTTTTTGCAAGGGAGGGCCCTGTACCTCCATACTTCATGCTACTTGTATATACTAATACCAAGTTTGCATTATAGTGGGAAAAGGGGTAAAACCCATTCTCATTGTTCAGTGATTCAACACAATAAAAGCCCATGTCGTTTGAGCTTCCAGGTTTTCAACAATTCAAGCTTAGAGTTATAACATTCACTTTTTTGAACATTCAATCTTTAGTTAAGGAACACATATGCCAGTGGCGGCTGGTGACTTCAAATTAAAGGGGGGCTGCAGGAGACGGCTGAATGGGTGGAGGCCAATGGGAAGGGGTGTGGCCAATTAGAAAGGGGTGGGGCTATGCTCAAAATCACAACAACTAGAACTTTAATTAAATATGCTACCCTATGTGCCAAACTGTTGTTACAACAGTCCAATCAAGACAAAATGAAGTGTAGAAGAAAAAATTATTTCAATGAATTGGCTACATGACAGCATACTTAATATCTAGATGGAAACAAAAAGGTTGTGAGGCATGAAAAAATAAATTACTTTTTAAATACATTACTGTAATGCCAGTCAAAATCAAGTATAAAAAAACAAGCAGCACTCAACTCAAACCACTTCTCCTTGCACTGCAGTATGAATTATAATTTATATTCAGCTTTATAAAAGTACCAAGTAACATGCTGAAAGTAGCAATCTCTGTGATAGCCCCACTTGTAAAAATGTTTCTTATTCAAAAAAGATCTGCTGCCTGACAACAACTATCTACTTGTTTCATGGGGAAAACATGATCAAAGTAAAAAAATGAACAGCAAACAAGAAACAAGCTCAAGATAAATTGCTTAAAGGATTACTGCACAGGTTATGAGCCACACATGATAGATTGGCATTCTGCTTAGTTTACGGGTAAAGCCTGCAAAGATGACTGCAAGTCTCCAACAAATGTAATGAGCTTCTGAAAATACTATAATCCTGTCCTTTATTACAAATACTGTCATATGCATTTCAATACCTAAGGCTTATATGTTATCTAGTTATGTAAATATTCTCTGCATGACAACAACAAAAAGGCTTTCAGTGATGGTAATTCTTTAACAGTATGCTTAGTAAAGTTTTTTTTGCACCTTACAATCTCATACAAGCTTACCTGATGGTCATTACAGCATTACTACTTAAACATAGAGCAACAGGCACTTTCTGAATAATAAGAAGCATAAATCAACAGTATAAAAATATGACAGAAAACCAGAACAATCTGCAAAATCAGGGACAGATGAAAAGCCACTGTCGTACTTGTGTCTACCTTGGATGGGGGAATCATCTGCACACTTACACTGCATAACTGCTCCATGCCTTGCTTGGACACATCCAGAGTCACTACATGGGGGAGTGGGGTGCAACAAGTATGTCACAATTTGAAATGACTCTGGCTGATGGTGATGGCTCTGACACTCATATCTCTCAACCTCAGAGACAGAAATCTGGACAAAACCATACATAGAAGTGGGGCAAAGGACAAAAATAACGACAAATTTTAAATATCGCTCTTATAAAGTTAGAAAGATAATAGAAGTAGGTCTTGCATTAGTATGAATTTTCTGAAGGGTATGAAATCTGAAACTCAAATCTGTCATTATTTTCTAACATCAGTCTTTAATGATTTGCCACTAATTTGCCAGAAAACCACAATTTTATGAAAAACGGACCAAACGTGATTCAGAAATATAAAATTGCCACATAATACAGCTGGGAACCTGTCAAAGAAGGGACACTTTTTTAATATTGGTACTGTTAACTTGAGCAGCTGACAAAATAAAAGAATCTACATGCATTTCTGACATGAAACTAATCTATAACTCTGATCATTACAGTTATTTATAATTGTAAACCCTCCACGTTTTCTTCCAAAATTGCCATTTTACGGTGGGATTATTAGGAGGAGAGCAACATTTTGAACCAAAATTGGGGACAGTTGAGAAGTTTGGATATTCTTAATTCTATAACATGATTTATTTGCATGTACCTTTCAACCTCTTAATGCAGGAAATCTGGGCAAGGCCAAATATATTGGGGGAACATACAAACAGTAGTAAAAATTGCTCTTGTATAAACTTAACACAGTTGATAGACTAACAGGTCTTGCTTTAGCATGCATTTTTCTGAAGGTTATGAAGTCTGAAACTCAATGTCTGTCATTATTTAGTGACTCTATTCCAAAATGATTTGCCAGAAAACCACAAATTTTATGGGGAACAAACCAAAAATAAAAAGCAAAAATCTATTCATTCTGCAAAAATCTGGACAGTTGAAAGGTATAGTTCAGCCGGGGCTGTCTTTGAGTTTGCTGCCCTTCCCCCTCACAAAATCATGGTCGAATGGAGCCTCCCCCCTGCAGCCATTCCAATGTCCCACTCATTGGTTATTTTGCCCCATTTACCATAAACACTGTAATGTGCATACTGCTTTACTTCTGTGATGATTTAGATTTCGTTTGAAAGTTTTATTTTGCATTTTACAGCACAAACATGAATAGACATCTGCTAAACAAAGAAATGCAGTCTCACAGTGAAAATAGACTTAGCATTAAAACTTCTCTGCCCTTGAAACTCACATTCATTGAAACAGAATTGAAGCCCACATTCAAAGAAAATACATTTTGCCAGTGGTAGGTAAAGATTAACTTTGGGCTGTTTTCAGATCATAGGCCCCTTGCACATGAAACACACATGTGATCTTTGATACACCTTCTTGATTGTATTAAATTATATTCCTTGTACAATACAGTACAGTTGTTAGAAAGCATTTTAAATTTATTTTGAACATTTTTCCAGTAAACAATGAAACAAAATGCATGCACCAATACTGACAAAACTGCCCAATTCAGAACATTTCCATCGTAAAAGTCTACTCAAACTTCTACAGTACAGTTGTTAGAAAGAGTTTTAAATTTATTGTTTTGGAAATTTTTCCAATAAACAATGAAACAAATTGCATGCACCAATAATGATAAAACTGCCCAATTCAGAACATTTCCATCGTAAAAGTCTACTCAAACTTTTACAGTCCACCAGTATCAGTAAATATGCACAATCTCTGAAGAAGTAAAAGTCATCTAAATAATTCAACATTAAAGAGATCTGTAACTAATGAAGAGGTTGCTGCTAGTAAGCAACTTTATATTTCATTGTTTCATCTACAAATAAAGTGCCTGTTGCCCTTGAGGAATAAATTGCCTATGTTACATTAAAAAATGATAAGCTAGTAATACTGCAATAGGGAATGGATAGCAACTGATAACAAGTACATAGTTACTAGGTATCTTCACCAAAAAGGACTGCAGAATCCACCCCCTTTACAACACAGTACAGTATCAACAATGCATCTCCATACTGTGGGAGTAGAACCCACAGCCTTCTGCATCAAAAGCAAGTATACTACCTGTCGTGTTATTAACAGTACAAGCAGACTCAGCATCAGCAGCACTAAACTTCTGTTCCCCAGCAGCTCTCACCTCCTTGTAAAATCTATTCGACACTCAGCTGTATCTCTGAACTTTGCAGCACAAGAAATCTGGAAAAAGCCAACTGTTATTGGGGGGGCAAAAGCCCAAAAACCAGGGACACATTTTAAACATTGCTTGTATAATGTTGGAATGTTACTACAATAAAATGCGGTGATACCACCATACATTTCACTGCCAAATCTTGAACCAACGACCCTGTGCAAAACAGTTAGAGCAACATACCACTATGCCAAATCAGCTGTTTTTTTTTAAAAGAGAGGAAGACTGAAACTTAAATGGCTACCATTTAGTGAATTCAGTTCTCACCATAGCTGTCAACCTCTTAGCATGAAACACTTGAACAAAGTCAATAATTGGGGAATACAGGCCCCAAACATATTCAGTGGGATCAGTTCTCACCATAGCTCTCAACCGTAGCACAAAAAAACCCAGACAAAGCCAATAATGAAGGAATACAGTCCCAAAAATAGGGACACATTTCAAATATCCATCTTGTAAACTTAAAATTGCTAGAATAAAAGGTTTTGTGTTGCCATGTACTTTCTGAAGAATATGAAGTCAGAAATTCAAATGCCTATCATTTTTATTTATTTAACATTTGTTAACCATGAAAGTCTTTCAACTAAAGCCAATTTTCAGCAAAGGCCCAGGGAAAAATAGTCCAGACACATGTCTTTGTAAGATGGGAGGACACCACAGCATCTACAGGAAACCCACACAAACACAGGGAAGACATGCAGATTCCACACAGAAGGCACGCTGGCCAAGAATCAAACCAGAGAACCTGTAGCTGTTAGGCAACAATTGTACCACTGCACCATTGCACTATCAACTATGTAAAATACAAAAATACAGAAGCCACAGATTTTATGAGGAACAGAACAGAAGAAATATGAGGCAAAAATCTGCAATTTTTGTTTTACACATGGTGGAGGGTAGGGACTTCAGGTTCTTGTTACCTGCACCCAAGGTACAGGGTTCAAGCCTGATGACTCACTGCCATGTATCCTGAGTTCTCTCTAGCCACCAGTATGTAACAACTGGGGCATTACAAGTGCACACACACAAGTGCAATGCGTATGATGCTATCATGAATTTAGTTATCTGTGTGCACACATGTATCTTGGGACGCTCCCTATAATATTTAAGCAGCAAATTACTGTCCACAGTTAAGTTCTCTCTCTGCCTTTGTGGTTTTCTTTATCTTATTAATGAAATTGCAGTTAGTTCATTTTGGAAAGGTAAGAATATAGTCTATAATGCAACAGTTAAAATCATAAAACAAAGACATGCTTCGGTTCTGTATTAATCTGACTACTCAAATCCTAAGCATTTGCTTCCAGTAGTGGGACTGACTCATTAATACTAGCTATAGTCTCCTACATAGTATTGTAATCACAGTTTAACTCATAATTCCTCTTTGTTTTTATATCTTAGCATTCTCCTGTATATAGTTTGAATAGTTCTAAGTATCTGATACCCTTTGGCATTCTATATTACAAGATCACAAGGTTTCCAAACATAGTAAACCTTTGCAAGAAACATAGTGGGCTAAATGATAAACTCATATCTCTGTACAGTAACACCTGTATTAGATTTTAGACCTAAATCATACTCTTTATAGATTTAAGAAGGTTAGAAATGTAGCTTTGAGGATAAGACATTGACCTGAAAATAAGTTGCATGCTGTCAAACTAGCACAGATACAAATGCCACTTTTGGATGTCATTTCAGATTAGAGTAATTTGCAATGTCTGTAACATGAGTGAACATATGGGTATCACCTAAATTATGATGGGGAGTCCAGTATAAGGTAGGCCTCTGATTAGGCTGAACTCTCCTTTTTTCATGTTTTTCTTTTTCTTCATGGCTAAGGTTCAAAGTGCAGTCATTTACTTTCTGTTCACCCTCTGGTGAAATATCTCTAATTCTCTAGGAACTATAGCTGCTGTTAAAAGGATTCCAAATTGTCATGAACCATTACTTATTTAACATGCATACACACACACACGCGCGCGCGCACACACACACACACACACACACACACACACACACACACGCACGCACGCACGCACACACACACACACACACACACACACACATGCGCGCACACACTTCCCTACCTGAAAACAGTTTGTTCTCAGCAGTGTAAGATAAACGTCTAGCTCCCCGAGTCCATCTGCAGCTGCAACAGTCCCGTCCAAGCCCATAACAGTCCCAGGGAAGGTTTCCCCTTGACAGCAGGCTCCAGCCTGCAGACGTTGCAGTCCGGAAGTCTTCTGTTCTATGCGGTCGTCACTGCATAGACTTCTGGGCATCTGCAGGGCAGAGATGCCTTTCCTCCTATCCAGACTGCTGACACAGCAGTCGGAGTTCTTCTGTGTGAGTTCTGTGAACCAATCACACATGCACGGAGTTTCAGGACTTGTGATTTTTTTTTGGCAATTTTTTTATTTTCTTTTATTTTCTTCGCAATTTTTTTATTTTCTTTTATTTTCTTTCCATAGTTGGGGGGGCTGCAGCCCTGCAGTCCTATAGCATGAGGCCACCCCTGACATACGAACACACACACGTGGACGTGTGCACACGTATGTATATATATATATATATATATATATATATATATATATATATATATTACTATTCCATAATTTGTAAAAATACCTATATTTTATGATACTACTAGTATTAAAGCAAAGCAAGATCAAATACAATTCTTATAAAATCTGTCTGAAATGCATACCTGCAAAGACTTTTACATGTCTGAAATATATACTCTTGAGTTACAGTTCTAAGAAAATGGGAAGATCTTATTTTCTGCACCTGCAACTACTATGTCATATTCAGATATTTGTAATACTGGTTTTACTGATATACTGATATGGCTCACACTGAGAGAGGGAAGGAATTATTCCTTAATCTTTCTATTTACTGAAGTCATTTTGTTTGCTCTGAGGAAACCCACTGAAAAGATCTCATTCAGCCAGCAAAGGAAGAACTCTTAATTTTAGGAATACCATATTGAGAAGAACATTTGTTTTGAGTCAAGTACAGTATCCAATACAGGACTGAAGACAAAAGCATGTTAAATATAGGCCCATAACTATGATAGCTCCTGTTAGGAAACTGGGAGTGTGGAAACAGGAAAATTTAGCCATCACAGAATCATATTTCAGCAATCAGGTAAGCAAAGATCATGAAGCAAAGAAAAAAGTATAGTGCTGATTAACAGTGTATGGTGAAGCCAAAAGTAGAGAGCGGATGACAAAACCGAGGGTGAAGCTGACCAAGAGGTCTTAAGTCAGGAGTCAGAATATGAGGTGTATAGTATTTGTGTTGGAAACTGAGGTAGAAAGACTACAGTTGATTGCATGGTAGTTAACCAACCAGCTGCAGACTTGCCAAGGGACATATAGTATTACTGATATGATAGCCACACAGTCAACTGCTGATAGGAGTTCTTGCATATTCAGTGGTAACGACAACTAATGAACTAGTCATAATTCAGGGCATAGGTCATTGTCCAGGTTACCTACAGATAAGCAGGTTCACTCTAAGATGTATTATGGAGTCATTATTTGTAAATGCTGCTTTTTTTTCTTAGGTTCATAGGTGTGTACTAGGCTAATGGTCCTGGAGCCTTTACAAGCCTAGCCCATAGAAGTGTCCTGACATTGTGCCGCCCGACATTAGTTCCTAGTGCCTCTATCAAGTAGACTAACTGGAGTGATCCCCGAGGTGAACTTCCTATTACCCATCCACTCATCAAGATTTTTCTTAAAGAGGGACAGCGAGGTGCTCGGCTTGACATGTAAGGGGAGTCTATTCCATAGCATGGGCAGTCTCTGGGTGAGGAACCTTTCCCTCCAGCATATTCTGTTGATTGTGGTAATGAGGTTGAAGTCTCTGAAGTGTGTGGTGCAGAGGAATTGGGATTTCTTTAGATGTAGCATTTCTAGCAGAGCTGGGTCAGACATGGCTTTGTAAATCAAGCAGAGATCGCCTCAAAGTAGGCGATATGAAACAGAGAATACCTGGAGCCTTTTGAGTCTGTCCGTGTAGGACATGTTTAATGCCTAGGATCCTCTTCATGAGGTACTTCTGTGGCCTATCCAGCTGTTGCAGGTGTCTAGTGAGGTACATGCTAAATGGGACATTATACTCAATGATTGGCCTAATGAGGGAAGAGTAGAGAGAAATGATGACCTCTTTTTTCCTGGATGCAAAACCCTTGGTAATGAGATGTGCCACATAGAAGGACTTTCTGACCACAGTGGCAATGTGGTGGTTGAAGGAGAGCTTGCTGTCAACCAGAATCCCCAGATCTCTTATAACGCCTTCAGTGTTCAGTGGGCTCCCATCTATGTTGTAATTAGTGGGAACTGAGTTTTTACCCAAGGGTATAATGACACATTTTTTGGCATTAAGCTTATGACCATGGTTTCAACACCAGTCATTGGTCTCAGTGAGGCCTTTCTGTAGGATGTCTGCATCAGTTGGGGAGTTAATAATGGCTCCAAGCTTGCAGTCATCTGCGAACTTGGTCAGCCAGAGTCCCCTTGTGTTGGCCTGGACTTCTGAGAAGTAGATGCTGAACAGGAGAGGTCCCAGGACCAATCCCTGTGGGACTCCACTCATGACTGGTTGGCAGTCTGACTTGGAGTTCACTACTTTCACACTGTGTGTTCTATCTGTAAGCCAATTTGCAACCCACCTAGTGATATAGGGGTTGATGCCTAGTTTGGTGAGTTTATCAATAATTCCCGAGTGAGGAATGGTATCAAAGGCCTTGGCCAGATCAAGATAGGCTATATGCACTGCCTTACCTTCATCCACAGCCCTGGTGACTGACTCAAAGAAGTCAACCAGGTTGAGCAGGCATGAGCTCCCTTTCACAAAGCCAAACAGTGTGGGGTCCAGAATTTGGAGATTTCCTATATCTTTGTTAATCAGGTCCATGATGATGCTTTAGCTTTACATATCAGACTCGTCAGGCTAATGGGGTGATAATTCCCAGGGTTTGTAGTTGCTTCCCCTTTATGGAGAGGGATGACTGTAACAGTGTGCCATTTGGTAGGGACAACGGCTGAGGTGAGGTTGTGAATGAACAGGGCACACAGATGTGGTGGAAGTTTGCTTTGTATTTAATGGTGAACACAGCCAGGGATATTATTGGATCCCATGGAAGCTGTATTCTTGGCCTTGGATAATGCAGCTTTAACCTGTGCTACAGTAATGCTGGGTGCCTGGCATTCTTCCAGTATTGTGATTGGTCCTTGTGGGGGGGGGGGGGGTAAAGTTTGCACTGATTCTGTCGGCCAGTATACTGGCAATATCTGTTGGCTCAGTATAGAATGTACCATTGTGCAGTAACACAGAGCAAATCTGGGTATTGCTGTAGAGATTTTTGATATAACTATAGAAGGCTTTGTGATTGTTTTTAGTGTCTTCTGTGATTCTGCCTTCATAGCTGGCTTTAGAGGATTTGATGAGGGATGTCAACTTTTTGTTGAGGCTAATAAGCAAGTTTTTCCAGTCTTGGGACTTCACTTTTTTCTGCAACAGTTTCTTCCTTCTGTTGTAGAGTTTATTAATGGCTTGGGACCACCAGATTGGTTACTTTTTTTGGAAGAGAGCATCTTGGTTTTGGTGGGTATGACTAGTTCCATCCATTTATGTACATATTCATACAGTGCATTGGTGTATGATTCAGCAGTCATACAGCTATTTTCCATTGTCATTGGTGCCGTGAAGTTAGTTGCCTCTATTTTTAGGTGTCAGAATATCAGCTTTGGAGAAGTTTTTCAAGGTGGTTACCTTTGCGCGTGGGGGGGGGGTGAGATGTGGATTTCCATGGTAATTAATTTATGGCTGGAGCCAACAAGGGAATGAATGACTATTGGTGTAGAGCAACAGTCGCCCATGTTAGTAATAATCAGGTCAAGGATGTTGCTTCCTCTAGTGAGGGTAAGAATGAGCTGATCCAGGGCATTGGAATTGATGAATTCCAGGAAGCATTGGGCCAGTGTATTGGTGCTTGAGTAGTTTTCCCAGTTGATGGAGGGCTAGTTGAAGTCACCTAGTATGAGAGTGTTGGTAGGACCCTGATAGTTTTCAGGGTGCTTAGGAACATGGAGTGAGAGTCTTCGGACATGGTTGGGGAGCTGTAGCAGGCTACGACCAGAATCGCAGTCTTACCCAATATTAGTTGTACCTGAAGTATCTCAGGTGCGTTATGCTGGGCTACTAGTCTGGAGGTGTGCATATTCTTTATGAATATGGAGACACCACCACCTTTGGAACTTCAGTCCATGTTTTGGGGCCAAAAGGTGTGGAATGAGTTAAAGCCTGGTAGAGAAAGGGTGCTTTCTGACGCTTTAAACCAGGTCTCCATTACAGTACAAATGTCGATGTTTTCCATTTTGAGGAGTGCTTTGAATGAGTGCATCTTGAGATTTAGATTTCTATCGTTAAGAAGCATGGCCCTCAGATTGCATTTATTTATAGTTGTTACGGTGGTAATTTGGTCTTTGGAACACCACCTAAAAAGGTATTATTGAGGTGGCAAGAGCCTTAGCCAGTACCTGGAAACCCAGGGGTGACAGATGCAGGCCATCTCTGGCAAAGCATCGAGGTCTGTCAGTCATGTCATCCCAAGCAGACAGATACTGGATCCCCTTAGAATGACACCAAAACCTTAGCCAATTGTTGAAGCCAATCATTTTTTGTTTGTACTGCAATATTATTCTGGGTGATGGTAGGATTCTGCTCTGGGCTAGTGTCGTGTCATACCTTCCTGTGCCACATAATCCAAGAGCTCCACCATGTCTCTTTTCATGTAGTCCAGGGAGGTATGTCTCAGGTCATTTACACCCACATAAGAAATGACAGAGTCATACTTGCACTTGTTGTGGAGTGACCTGAGTGCGTGTGTTATGTGTCAGATTCTGGCACCTGATAGACAGCTGACTGTTACCTTCTCCTTATTCAACCTAATGAGTGGGGCATCTGTGTGCCTCACTATTGAGTCACCTATGATTAGTGTATTGGGCAAGGTGTTTAGCCTTAGGGGCTTAGGTTGAGGGGGACACTGTGGAGGTGAGCTATGCGTCCTGTGGTTTGTGCTGTGTTGTGGTGGTTGAGCACATTTCTGTCTTGGAGGTCTCTGCTGTTTGGGTACATTTCTATTAACAGCCTCCATGAAGGTGGATGTGTGGTTTGTGTTTTTATTTGAGAGCTGTGATAGTGGGTGTTCCGGAGAGCTATGTGTTCCATGTGTTGACCTTCTACTTTTGACCAGATGGTCCGGTCTTGGCTGGAGAGTGCATAGCTTCCAGTTTGGTGATATAAGTGCATCTCTCAAAAGTCTGAGTGTTGGGAGGTAAGAGGAGAGGGTTGCTTGTGTACATGAGGCAATTGCTACACTGCCTCAGAATGCCCAAGTGCACCAGGTTAATATGAGAAAGCAGAGGGAACTGCCTTTAATCATGCCAGGAGGGGTGGTCATAACTACTAAGTACTGGAGCGATTTCCATGAAGAATGACTAGTACTGATGGCACTTAACTGTGCTCCCCCTTGGCAGCAATAAAACATTAGCATAGATACTTTAAAAATGCGTATAACTTTCACATATTTCCTGATTAAGAACATAGTTTATACATAAGTAATCAATGATTTTATGCATCTAAATAACTGAGCATGCAATCACTTAGTCCCCATATATAAAGTAATTTTATAATTTCCAACAGTACTAATTAAGGAATGAATTCCTGCATAATTAATCTGACTCTGAAAAATAGTGTGTTGCCTTAAATTGATTAGTCTTGGCTTTATCAACACAGCCATTAAACATTTAAGAGTTAAAAACCAATGCAGTGTGCATATATTCATGATGGGCTCTCAGATCAGTCTGTTATATAATCTGTACTGATTGACATGTTTTCATTCCAAGCATGAAGTAAAAGTACTACTGTAATGGTTTGTGTGTTCTTGAATCAAGCCTTATATGGAAGTATACTTCCTGTAGAGGAAGCCTGAACCTGCTGAGAAGAGTTTTGCTTGTTATTTTGTATGTCCTTACCCTCACCTTGTTTGATGTAAAGAATGTAATTGATTACAGCAGATTAGTGATAGCCTCAATGGATCTGTTATTCCTTGTAATTAGAAATCTGTCTTTTCGTGCAGAAAACTGAACCATGAAGAACATATTTGAGCTTTACTTGATCAAAACTATTTTACCAGTTACATGCTGACCTATAACATCCCATTACTGCATATAAGGACAATTTGTCTATACAGCACAATATCTCACTTATCACAACGTCCATATGTTTGTTCTCTTTCTGAGGCATTTGTGTATCATCAGTGACAGCTGTGTTTATGTTTTTTTATCACATCTTCTTGGCAAGAGTTAGAGGCAGCATCCATTTTCTTTTTCTTAAGCATCCAACACTGTGCCATAATAGGATCCATATGACATTTAAGATAATGGTCCATTTTGCTTTGAGTTCTGCTTCATACGGCAAGAAAATAATTTATCTGGAGAGGGCTTCCTACTTCAGACCATTTGGGCATGTCATGTGGTGCTTCACAGGAACTAAGGGTCATGTGATGCATAGGACTGCTATTTATAGTATTCATACTGTTTAGCAAGCCCCGCAGATAGATAAGCCTGGATATTCATTGCTTTACAAATCTTGATCATGAGCTGTGTGTGCCTTATTCTTTATATCCCTTTGAGAAAATACAATTGTGCAAACGTATTTCAATCTAATCCCTCAAACACTTACACAAATGATTCCATTGACATGAATATGCCCTGGAAGGTTGCAGAGATAATTCCTGGCATAGACGTTGGCACTGTACAATTTAGGATGAATTTGATGTTTAGTGAGTTTGTTACTAGAAATTAATATGTTGCCTAAATATTGTGACAGTTTTATAATGACACAGAGTACATTTATAATGGCTGACTGCTTTGATAGAGTTTTACAGTACCACAGGATTCTACCTAGCATGGCTGTATAAAGTAATTGTGAGGGTGGAAACATTATCCTGTGTTGTGCAACATAGCAGGTACAAAGCTGAATGCAGTTAAGTCTAAATTTTGTGACCTAGTGCCTTTATGCATTATACTACATTATCAACACACACTATAAAATCACATCAGAGTAGCTGTGCTAGCAAAATAGTATTATTCATATGTTTTAGTTGAATTAATGTAACAAAATGGCACCTTTTCATTTCTGTTTCCTAACATCCATTTACAATTGTATTTGACATGACTCACCCCATTATTCCCAGTGTATACTCATACAATACCCATTATCCTACTGTTTCTGCTGGGAAAACTTTTTTTCTTACTCCATGCAAATGTAGATGCAGACTACCTTGAAAATTTTGTGTTATATCAATGGCAGCCACTCAGAAAACACGCAGAAAGCTTACAACCTGATTGACAATGGCAAAAACATAACATAGGCTTGTCTTCCCTGACACCTTGTTTGGCCACAGAAGAGCCATCATGGAGATATTATCATCACAATACTACTTCAGCAAAATTAACAGCAAAACAGACTTCCTATTACCTCTTCTAAATTATTCAGTTTCTAACTAAAATGTATGTGAGCTTGTTCTTATATATCTCTTTTTGTTTGAAATATGATCCTTAGTAAAAGTTTCAAGTTTTGATAAATATTTGTAGTTAACAAGTAATTTTCTAATTATACCTAAAGAGGGTCTGATAAATATAAAATAAAAGCTTTGATAAAGAATTTAATGTGATGTAAATACTTGCTAAGGTGTTGGAATAAAGTGATTAGATCTAGTTGCTGATTAACTAAACAAGGATTTCTTTATATGAAATAATTATGTGATAATGTGTGAGCTCTTTGTTTTACAGACCGGTTAACTTCTATAGTTATAACTATTCATAAGAACAAAGTAGTTTATAGATTATTTATTTAAAGGTACTTTGCTTGATAAACTAAATGCTTTATTAGCTATCTGTTAGTTTCCTGTCAAATAACGTCTCTCTATAATCAAAATTTCAGAACAAGAATGGACTTAAAAGGAGGGGAAGAGAAAAGGGAAGAAGGACTTGTTTAGAAGGAAAGAAGAAAAGGGGAAACAAGTAAGCTGGCTGGAGAGAAAAAAAATGAGTTTTATGTGATTATTTAAGTAAGTCATTTTTTTAATTTTTCCTCTCTATACAATGACTTTTGTATTATTCTTCAATCTGTAAAAAATTAGTAAGGAAATTAAATGTAAGTAGTAAAATGTTTATGCTGGAGTGCTGAACATATTTCATCAAATTGGGAAAAATGTTTCTTCATTATGGCAGCATGTATTTGTTACATATTGAAAATGTCATACTTGTTAGAATTGACATAAAATATTATAAAGAGAGATGCATGCTGAATAAGGAGGTAAAAGTAATGAAATCAAATGAGACGAGTAACATATTTGCATCTCCTTATGTCATAGGTAAACATATGACAATGTGATAATTGGTATTCCCATCTCCTTATGTCATAGGTAAACATGACAATGTGATAATGCGGGATGTGGTATGACAGAGGAATGTGAATAATACTTTATATACATGCTTTTTTAAAACCCCATATTTACATCATACTTTATACAAACTGATATAATCAAAGATTGGACACAAAAAATATGGTATAAAGAAAAGGAATTTATCAAGAATAATTCTGTCCTGATTTTATCGTTAAAATCACTATTAAATCATGGTGTTACCTTATTATAGTGGATGGATAGGGCTACTGACAAAAAACATATGTTTTTGATATTAGATAATTTTACTTATCTAACATTCAGATGAGACATTGAACCAAAAACAGTAGAAGTTTGCTATCCCAATGGCCAAAGTTCCAATAGTCACTATGAATACCACCTTACATCTAATATGAAAAGGACATTGGACTAGTTGGACTTACCTTGTCAACAAAGAGTAACTGAAAAAAAAAATAAATAAATAAATACAATAAGCAAGAAACAGATGCAAAGATTAATTCTTTATGTGACCTTTTCTCTTTTGTCCTCTCTTCTTTGATCACATACATAGATTTTTTTCTTGTTAGAAATCTGGATTTCGGTTTCTTATTTAGTAGTTTTATTTGGATCTAATGAATGGATATATGATGTATGAAACAGCTGTACTTTTATTTATGATTGATCTAGCCCATTTCTAATCCTCTGAAGTAGCATCAAGGGTTAGGTTTGAAAGAAGATAGTGTTAGGATAAGTTAGAGGAGTGTTTGCTTTGACTTTTCCAATTATACTAGGAATCTTGAGATTACTCTTTTCATATTGATCTTTTTTTAGTTTAAATATGTTGATTTATAATGTGCTAGTACATTAACAATCTTATTCAATAAAATATAAGTTTGAGAAGCTCACTTTGTTAGAAAATTGTACTGTGTATCACAGAATATTTCAATGAAATAGAATAATTTAACTGAAAATGAAAATGTACATATATTACAATTTTTGTTTGAAAATTATAAAGGTTAACATAGTGACTACAAAACAGGAGATTTGTTTAAATTGCTTAAAATGAATATAAGTCAGAGATTACATTCTCAGAGTAATCTCTTAAAGGAAAAAAAAGACAAGTTTTAAGGAGAAAAAAATGATTCTTAGAGTTAGCACATCTGTTGGAGAAATATACACAGGAAGTTAGATCTAAAATTATGGAATATTAAAAAGATATGTTAAAGAAAAAAAGGACTTTGAATATATATTCATATTTTATCACCTGCAAGACTAATTACTGAATACCAAAATAGTTATTTTTTTACTTTAGCTAATTTTAAAAAGATGGTAAATTAAAACAAGGTGAGCGAGCTTGAAGAACTAACTCCTTTATTGGTGAGTGAGCTTGAAGAACTAACTCCTTTAAATTTAGGTGGATCTGTGCAAAAGCAAATTCTTGGTTCAGCAAGTAAATGTTTGTTTGCTTTTTTATTTAAATAATTGATTGCATATTCTATTTAATTAATAGATTGCTTAATTGGATTAGTATTACATATAAAAAGCACTGTTTCTAACGGAGGAGTGTATTTTGGATGTGTTTTGATGGTCTGAAGAAGTTGGCTTATTTTTTGCCAATGAAAGCGCTTACCAATTTGCTCACCAATAAAGGAGTTAGTTCTTCAAGCTCGCTCACCTTGTTTTAATTTACCAGTTTGTCTTTTTACGTTAATATTAAGAAGATACTAGGAGTTAGAACTGAATTAAAAAAAGATATATCTATATATATCTATATCTATATGTGTGTGTGTGTGTGTGTGTGTGTGTGTGTGTGTGTGTGTGTGTGTGTGTATATATATATTATACATATATATATATATATATATATATATATATATAAATATATATATTTTATATATATATATATATATATATATATATATATATATTATATATATATATATTAGATATACCTATATCTATCTACATATATATATATACATATATATATATATATATACACACTTCCAAGCACGCGCACACACACACACACACACACACACATATATATATATATATATATATATATATATATATATATATATATATACTGTAAATATATGTGTGTTAATGACCCATTTGAATGAGCTGTACAACTACAGCTGCCTATCCAAAGGTATATGGTCGACTAGGCCAGGTGTCTGAAATCACAAAAATCCAGGGGATGTGGAATTTAACCTTACCCAATCTTAGTGTAACCTCAGACTTAGGATATATATTTAGCAGGGGGTTGGAAAGAATGAAGTTTTATTTAATTTTAATAATTAAAAGACTGCTTGCACTGAGTTGTTTTTCATCACATGCATGTTGATGTGTCAAATTTTGTATTTTCAAGCATATGCATTCAGTGTTTTTGCAGTCAATTTGGACCATTTTTGCTTATTAGTGGAACACACACACACACATACACACACACACACACACACACACACACACACACACACACACACACACACACACACACACACACACACACGTATGAAGAGAGGGAAGCAGTTCTACATTATTTTAAAATTTAATGCCTCTACTTATTTTGGGGAATGAGACAAAATATGTTTTAAACAGGAAAGGCTCTAGTGGGAATACAGACTCCAAACTATCAGCCTTTGCTAAGGCAATTAAGATGATTTTGGAAAAGCCAACACTTTCTTTTTATTTGTTGTTAATATGTCTTTGAGCTAAAACACATATTAATAGAATTTACACTTCTACTTATTTAAATACATTGATTTCTTCTGTACAAGTGGAAATCAGAAACACACTTTGGAAGGAGCATGGCCGACCCCAAAATGAAATAAAATACTTCATTAAAACATCATAAACACCACTTTTTTGCATGGTTGAACAGGCAACTTCAGGGTTATGTTTTTAATTAGGAATTCAGTTGGTAACTGGATGTTATTGATAGTTGCTATAGGTATTTTGTATTTAAGTATTTTATTCCTGGTTGTATTTTACATCTGAAGAAGTCTGTTCTTTAGACAAAAATGCAGTCAATCTGTTAAGGTGTTTATGATTTTTTAATAAAGTATTTTATTTCATTTTGGAGTGGGTCCTGCTCCTTCCAAAGTTCCTTTGCAATTGTTACTGTTTTTTTTTGGGGGGGGGGTTAAAACCTTTCCTCCTCTGCTTTGGTTTTCTGGCCTCTTCCCTTGTTAGATCACAATATTTCAATATTTAGATGAGTGCATTAGACTAATAATAATAAACTAACAACCCTTATATAATGACGGCTTTCAAATAATTTATGCATTAAATAAGGAAACAGAGACCTATATTTTAATTAAAACCAGTTGAACAGTAAATATCACTATTTTTCTGAATCTCCAGAATGCTATAACAATAAAACTAAATGCCAAAATGACTTGCCAAAAATACTAGAAGATTTAGCAATTGCTAAGATAAAAGATCAAGTATACAACATTAATGTGGTTAAAGCCTTAAAGAAAATGTCAATTAATATTAAACAAAGCAATAACTCTGAAAATTTGAAACTACAGTCATACTGGACAAATCCTAAGGGCTTACATAGATTTGGAGCTAGGTTTAGAATTTTCACTCACTGAAATTGAATAAAACACATTCCTTTTCAATGAAGTAAATAAATAATAAAGGAACATAAATGTCACATGCATTTGTGATATCTTAATATCATTTTAAAATATTTTGAAAATATTTATAAAGATGAAAAGGATGAGCTAGATGACAAAATGCTAATTTATTTTTCACATAATAATATTATAAATAAACTACCAATGAAAGATGTTTTAAATTATTCATAAAACCTTAACTAGTTGAAAAACAAAGTATATAAAACAAAATAAAAAATAACTAAAAATAAAGCTCCAGTATAGATGGAACTAATTATCCAAGTTGAACTGATTTAGAAAAGACTACAACATTTGGTTCTGCTACAAGGACAAAGTGATATTTATTTTGAGAAAGTTTTACATGGAAGCTTATACAGTTTCTTACTCCCAAGAGAACTGAAAATATCCAATAGAGAAAATAATATTTATTACAGATGTAATGTAGAAATCAGTGCTCAGTGGCAACACATGTACTATGCCTAGAATGTGCCAACAAAATTTGGGGAAAGATTTCAACTATTTCCTTATATTGTATAGACAGATAATTTTCAGTTAACTATTTAGTTTTATTTCATTCCTTAAACCCTCTGTGGATTACTTAAGATCATTTTCCTCTTTCATGGTTTCCTATCTGCAGTACTCAGAACAATAGCTAAAATGAGAAATAATCTATCACACCTAATTGTTCTAAATTTAGAATATAAATACAATTGTTGATTAAAATAAAATTGATAGTATTACAATGACATCATATGAGACATATACTACTCATAAATGTTGGCCTATGCTTTCCTTGTTATTGGAAAAGATTAAGGATTCTATTATGTCACAATATAGGCTTTTCTCTTAAAAACACTCTGTATTATATCTCTATAAGAACTTTAATTTTATATAATGATTATGATATTGTACATGAAGCATTTGTCACACCTTGTACATATTATAGAAAATTGTTTTTGTTTAGCTTTGGATAGTATTTATCTGTTTTAATTCTCATTATACCTGAGTCACTAGTGATTAATAAAACATGATTACTGTTTGAAATTAAAATGTCTGAAAATTATATGACTAGTATGCTAAAATATTATTTATAATATAAAATATTATTCATGATATTTCCAATACTTCATTCAAAATTTTTTAAGGTTTAAAAATCAAAGATGCACGTCTTCTAGCTCCAGACTAGATCTTGTTCAGACCATGACAACATATTCATAGCCCGCTGAAAATTAATAAATAAGAAAATACACATAAGACATTCCTTTAGTAAAGCTTATACCCAATTGAAATCTATTCAAGTTAATGCTTACAATGTGGTTCTAATGGATGGAATAGCATGCAACAGCAGTAAAAGGGCCTCATAGTGCTATGCATTGAGGAATATGCACATGTATATTCCTTCTTAAGCACATGCAGACAGTACTGAGAAATTTTCAAAGATCTCTTACAAATCTGCACAAGAACAAAAATCTTCTGTTGCACAGCCATGACAGAATATATATATATATATATATATATATATATATATATATATATATATGTATGTATAGGTCCTTGTCAGAACGTCGAAAGTACAGTTAATCGAACTGCACTTTGACAAACTGAATTTAGTGAAACCCCGGGATTCATGAACCTTGCGCTAGGCGCACGCATAGCGTAGGCGTTACAATGCCAAATATGGCCGCCGAGCGATTCAGGTACGATCCAATCCCACGTGCACTACCGGCGTGCCCCGGATCTGCGCAGCCCCCGGCGTAGGTATGCTAAACACCCCATGTGCGGTGTTGCATCATGCAAATGAAGGCATATAGCGATTCACGAAGTGGCGCAGGCGTAGCATAAGCCCACGGCAATGTAAACCAAAAAAAAATGGTTTACATTTTCCCAAACAGAACATAGGAGTAACGGAAGAGTGTCAGACCCAGGTGTCACACTGTTACCATATGCCAATGGCGAAACACACAGAGAATGCCAAAAGAAAACATGCACAACATGTAAATAACAACTTAAATGGCATGTCCACAGCAACCCACATCAGAACCCTAGGACATGTTTGCGGAAGGTGCAATACAATGAAATAATATAACAAGGTTATAAAACAGCAGCGCAATACACAGCAGGGTCACAGCATAATACACCATGGTATGCATGGAACACCACAACCATGGTGCAAGGGTTGCCAAGGACTCGCGGCAGTGTTCGGCGTGGTAACTATGAATTAATAGTCAATGCCATGCAAATGAGGCAGATAATACTGAATCGCAAATCCCCCGCCAGCGTAAGGCTGTACCAAACGGCGCAGCGGTAATACACCGAGGAGTGGCTTAGAGGGAATACATGTCATCTGCAGAGGGGTGTGCCACCGTAGCAGGAAGCACATTGGAGCACAGCAAACCTGGGCTGTACATCGCAAATCACAGCTGCAGGACCGGGGTGTGGGGAAATAGTTCGGCTGAGACCACACAATGCGCGTAGAAGTGCATGTGCACGAGGATGACTACGTTCCCTTAACCTAGTAATGTGACGCTCACCCCGCAAACAACATCGGAAACAGGAAGGTGATGTTAAGAATATGAGGAAATGCGGAAGAAGTGTAATTGGAGTACTAATGAGCAATCAACACTAATCAACCCACAAAGGCCAATTGGCAGCAGCTGACAACTCAGCATGCAGAAACCTGCAAAACGGGATAGGGGAGGCATATGAATGCAAAGAAAGTAGGGGAGGTAGCAGATTGCAAGGATAGAAGACCTGACACAGCAGAGCAAAGCAGACAGGCAGCACAATGGTGGCAGCACACAATACGCATGATATGCCATGTCCCAGAAAGTACACATGACAGTGCTCTGCAGGATGCATGCCAGAAAATAGTTGGTGCAATGTGCAGAAATAGTAAGGGAAGGTCGAAAGGTAATCCATGGCAGGCAAGAGTAATGCAACACCAAAGGCAACAGCGTTGTAGTTCCATCGGTAAAACACAGAAAATAACCCCCAGATACAGCTGTACAAACACACCCTATAACACTATGACATCATCGGTGTGCACAGCACAATAGTATAAAGTGTGAATGCACACAACACAGAGCCGTGTATTCCCAAACGCCGCACCACAGGTGTAAACACACGGGGAACTTTTAAAATGTACATGTTGGGTGCTGCCGTGGCTGTGATCCATCAGCATGTGTTAGAGACAGACGGTGTTGTGGAGGAGGGTGCTGACAACCACCATAGGCCTTGGAGGAGAAGGAGAGTGTTCAGACCAAGGGTAACCTACCAGGGGCTACAAGACCTGGAGATAGTAGAGCGTTACAGGGTGGACAGGGGCACGTTACAGCAAATAGTGGAGCTGTGCCAGCCACGCCTGAGAACAAGAAACAACAGAGGGGAACCCATCCCAGTGGACACAGAGGTATGTGTAAGCTTGCAAATACTGGCCACAGGTACCTTTCAAAGGCCAACTGGAGATATAATGGGCATCTCACAGGCATCAGCATCCAGGGTACTACACCAGTTCCTGGATGCCATGTTACCACATGCCAATGAGCATATATACTTCCCCAGATCTCAGGAGGATTTGGCTAGCAATATGCGCCACTTCCACCGTGTGGCACAATACCCGGAGGTACTGGGTGCGATAGACTGTACGCACATACAAATCAAGTCACCACCTGGCGAGCAGGGTAGACGCTAAATAAACCGCAAGGGATTCCCCTCCATCAATTGCCAGGTCATGTGCAATGCTCAGGGCATTATCATGGATGTGTGTGCTGGCAGCCCTGGAAGCTACCATGACTCCCATATCTGGCATGCCTCACAGCTGTACCAGGTATTTGCCGGGGGGGACATCCCACAAGGCCATCTCTTGGGGGATGCTGGCTATGCACTGGAGCCGTGGATTATGACTCCCATCAGAAATGCACACACACACATGCAAGAACGCCATAATGAGGCACACGCACAAACCAGAATAATCATAGAGCATGTGTTCGGGTGCTTGGATACATCTGGTGGAGCCTTGCAGTACTCTCCAGGCACATGTGCCCACATAGTCATAGTATGTGCCATGCTACATAATATGATCCTGCAGAAGCAGCTGCTGCAGGGAATAACGCTGAAGGGCCAGAAAGCCCACCACAACTGCCAAGGCCAGTCCAGGCACAGAGGGTTCCAGACCAGGAACACACTGTGCCAGCCCCAGTAGGCAGACGGAGGCGTACCCAATATGCCTATGCCTTGGCAAAGAGGGAACGTATAGCACATACTCTGACAGCGTAGGTCCCATGGACTGAGACCTCCCTACCTGCACACACAGTGAAATGGACGGCACACAAACATGACCACCTGTAAAGTGTACTGTATGGGTGGCCACATGTGTGACTCCAACATAGGCAGCCCCCAAACACTGTACACCAAACAGCCAGTGGAGCATGTAACGCCAACACCTGAACAGTACGTGGGTCCTACAGCATACGGCGTTGCTGTATGCCTGCCACGTTCGCCGCTAGATGTATACATATAAATATATATATATACTGTACATCATGTAAAGTAACAACACATGCCAGGTATATGGGCACACAAGCCGCATACTACAGTATGCTACGTTGTGTTTGCAGACGTGTGCATACCACATGCTATCACACAGGTACATGATGTGACATGCACAGTGCGAACTGTGGCTGTCATACAGTCATGGATAATGTTTATACTGTTGTGTCGCCCCTATACAGGTACCTCTGGCGTGTCGCACAGACATGGGTCCGTCGCAGGTGAGACTGTTGTTAGTAACAGGCATGGTACAGTGTAGAGTTATTCGCTATATGGCCAGGTATAACATGCACACCTGAGTTGCGTTCCAGTCACGGTATATAGGTTGCACCACCAGACACACACATGCCACCCGTGTGCAGTAGATACAACCGTTATCATACACCGGCATGAAACCACAGTACCTGTCAGTGTGATATGTGCGGTCAGCTATGCATACAATGGTGGAGGTGTTCTACAATGGATGCATATGTAGTATGCATTGGAACACCATTCGTGGTACGCACACAGTACCACACAGTGAGCAGTGATCTGGGCAGCACACAGGTGTCACCAATGTGGCATATGCCCCTGCATTGTGTGCACATGTTGTGACACGCCACCTGACATGTCCCTTGCCCGTGGTGTTCTGTCTGCAATATTGTCACACCATCACATGACCTACACCCGACATAGCAAACATCCACACTGCTGTCTGCATAGCCCTCTGGATTGTGACACATCCGACATGTATGGGTGTATGTCACATGGGACACCACAGGAATAGGTACACAATGCCCATCACACACAATTGTCCAGGACCCAGTCACACATGGCCATGGGTGATAGCCACAGGCATGTTGCCACACAGTATGTCTGATGTGGATAGACACCATTGCACATTGTCCACACATAGTGCGATCATAGCCATAGTGGACCACTTGTACATTTGATGTGGTACAACAGACAACCAGAATGCCTGTCTGCAGCCACCAGAGGTGCCACCAATGTCTACCATATACGTGCTGTGGAGCAGCATGACTGTGTTGCAGTCATAACAATGCAATGCATCCATGTTATGCATCGCACAGCAACATACATGTGTCCTGTTGCCATGCAGTGGCACAGTGCCTGTACTCCCCACTGTATAGCTATGTACACGGCTCACACTAACCACACCTGCACAGACATATTTGCTAAACATACATTCTATCTGTAGGCTGTACAGACAACACTGCACTGTGAAGCCTATTATGATGTGGTGCATGTGGCGGGACACCATTGTCACACATGTCCACATGTTACCGCACATGTCAGCAGATAACATGTCAAGGTAACGTCAGCCATGTGTACTGTTAACCTGTCTGTGGCCACATGGTGTATCATGGTGATGCATGCAAACTACCATGATTGTGTGTACTGCATGCCTACTGATATGACACATGCTTGATGTAGTGTGCACCCCAGGGCAGTATGCATACTAACACTATTAATGTCTGGGCTGCATTCCCTGTGCTGTAGTGTGGGAATGCTGCATGCCATCTGCAATATCACATGCATGGTGTGTCTGCGTGTGTGTGTGTGTGTGTGTGTGTGTGTGTGTTGGCGTGTGTGTGTGTGTCTGCGTGTGTGTGTCTGCATGTGTGTGTGTGTCTGTGTGTGTGTGTCTGCGTGTGTGTGTGTCTGCGTGTGTGTGTGTCTGCGTGCGTGTGTGTGTCTGCGTGTGTGTGTGTACGTGTGTGTCTGCGTGTGTGTGTGGGTCTGCGTGTGTGTAATGTACCTTACAGTATGTCTTTGTATTCACAGGTGGTGTAGGTGCATTCCCCTCCTGCGGTCCATCTGATGTTAGTGTCCCCACAGATACTAGCGATGATGACCATATGCATGAGGTACAGGCAGGGTTGTCAGGGGCAGAAGCTGTGCCATTGGTTACCATCCCACCTATGTCCCCCTCATCCCCGCACATGGTTCTGATACCGACACATACCACATCACCGTTGCCCATAGAGGAAGGACAGTCAGTGTCTGTTGGCATTGAGCAGGAATGTGTGGTGGCTACAGAAGGTGCGCCTACACACTATGTTGCCAGTGTAATGACTGGTGATGTGCCACACAGGCATGTGGCTGGTGCTGCTCGTAGGAGCACCTCTGGCAGACATGCACCTGCTGTACAGGGTGCAGCAGCTGGTATCACCAGATGCATGTTCCAGACTGTAATGGCGGCACAGGCACGTGCAGAACGGCAGAACCAAGAAGGGCAGAGGCTGCAGAGGGCTGCAATCCATTCCCTAAATGACAACATCCAGTCATTGGCGAATGCTCAACAGCAGATTGCTAATGTACTGGATAGGCGATTAGGTGAGATGGTTGGAATCCTCGACCGAGGCATGGCAATCCCCGAGCGTGAGCTGTCTGTGCTGGAACACCTGGTAGGGGTGAGGCGTAGGACACGTGGGCGTAGGCCAGCAACACCACCTAGTGTAGGTCGACGTGTGCGTGGCACCTCTCATGCCCACTCACACAGTGCCGGTAGCAGCAGCAGTGCAGCTGGTGCTACACCGTCCACACCAGGACACAGCAGGCCACGTGGACGTGGCCCTGGCCGATCCCAGCGTGGACACGGTTCCAGCGGACATGTGTCATCGGAGAGTAGCCACTCTATACCTCCACCCGGTAGTGCCCGTGCGACCCCAGGCAGGCACGGGTCACGTGGCCGCAGACGGACACAGTGAGCCATACAACCTGCACTGTACAGTCTGGGGCTGCCAATTATACCCCGTGTAGGCATCACATATGGCTGGACTGTGTACACACATACCCACACATGGCAGACACAACTGTAGGGCTCCACCACATCCACATGCATTCTGCACAGTCATGCCCAGTAAACTCACCGGCCCTTACACACACACATGATGTCGTCCATTGGTGCAGCCTATGCCCCTGGCAGACATATCACCCTGTGCATATGATGAAGCCCCTGCTGCATCCCTGTCATCCACACCATCGGTGCAGGGTTATACAAATATATTCCGATGCACAGGGTGGACAAGATAGTGAGAGGTGTATGTGATACCTGTGTATGCATAGCGTGTGATGTGTACATTGCAGTGGTTGTGTATGAAAACGGACTGGTGCGTATGTGACGTGGGTTGTGTACTGTCAACATGCAGCAGACATACCATGTAGTGCAGGTGCAGCATGCATTGAGCTGTGTTCACGGTATGTGTGACGGTTACATGTGTAGCACCATGTTGGTTCTGATAACCTGAAACCCTCCTATGGTGTACTCGCATGTGCCTACAGGGAGCACTGTTATCGGTCCCCCATGTGTAGCTGTGGATTACCCACAGGCACATCTGGCAATATCAGCATACCACATGTACCCGCAACCTGCCTGGACACCTACATAGGTTCATAGGTGCATAGGTACATACTAGGCTATCTGCCCTACAGCATTTATAAGCCTAGCCAGAGTGTGTGTGGCTTTCACCACCCCTTAGGATGAGGATACTATACCCATTAGTTTGCTGTGCCTCTGTCCAGCAGTGACACAGAGATGATTCCCGGGGTATACCTACGATCTCCCATCCACTCGTCAAGCTTTCTCTTGAACAGAGTCAGTGAGGGGCTCTGCCTTACAAGGACTCAGATTCTGTTCCATAGTGAAGGGAGTCTCTGAGTGGTGAACCTGTCCCTCCAGCACGTCCTATTTATATCCGTGCTGAGGTTTGTGTCACTTGCTCTCGTGGCTCTGGTTGATTTGGATCTTATGAGGTGGAGCATGTCCATTAATTCCGGGTTGGACATGGCCTTGTATGCCAGGCACAGATCACCTCGGAGCAGACGGTATGCGACTGTATAGTGCCGGAGCCCCTTCAGTCGGGCAGCGTGTGACATATGTTTGAGCCCCTTTATCCTTTTGGTGGGGAACATTTGGGGTCCTTCCAACTGCTGCAGGTGTGGGGTTAGGTACATTCCGGATGGGGCGTTGTACCCGATCATTGGTCTGATAAAGGAAGAGTACAGGGGTACAATGACCTCCCCTGATCTGGATGTGAATCCCTTCATGATCAGGTGGGCAATGTAGAAAGTCTTCCTAACCACATTGGCAATGTGAGTGTCAAAAGAGAGGTTACTGACAAGTTGGGTCCCCAGTTCCCTGATAACTTCGTCCGTGTTTAATGGAGTACCACCTATGTGGTAATTAGGGGTTACCTTGTTTTTCCCAAAGGGAATGACTATACCTTTCTTGGCATGTAGCATAAGGCCATGGCTCTGGCACCAGTTATCCATTTCTATGAGACCTCTGGTAGATGTCTGTGTCTGATGGGGTGCCGATTATGGTGCCCAGTTTGCAGTCATCTGCATACCTTGTCAGCCACAACACCCCATGTTTGCCTGCATGTCAGAAAGATAAATGCCTACCAAGAGGGGGCCCAGGACTGAGCCCTGTGGGACACCACTCGTGACCAGCTTAGAGTCTGACATGGCACCAGGAACTCTAACCCTGTGGGTTCTGTCCTTGATCCGGTTTGCAACCCATCTTGTGACATATGGGTCTACATCTACGCTGGTGAGCTTTCCTATGATGCCCGCATGGGGTATTGTGTTGAACGCTTTTGCTAGGTCAAGGTAGTCTGTGTGAACTGCCTTACCCTCATCAATGGCCTTAGTGACTCTTCCGCAAAGGTCGACCAGGTTCAAGAGGCAGGATCTGCCCCTGACAAAGCTGACTTGGGTATGATCCAGTGTATGTAGGTCCCCAATGTCTTCATTTATGAGCTCCATTATGATCCCCTCCATAGCTTTGCAGACAAGGCTCATCAAGCTTACAGGGCGGTAATGTCCAGGGTCCATAGAAGCACCGCCTTTGTGGAGTGGGACCACAGTTGCCGTACGCCATTCTTTGGGTACGTATCCTGTAGTAAGGCTAAGATTATACAGCAGCCTTATGTGCGGGTTTAGGCCCTCATTGAGGTCATGTAGCACACAGCCGGGGACACCATCCAGTCCCATTGATGCTGTGTTGTCTGCTTTAGAGAGAGCAGCTCTCACCTGGGCATCCGGGATGTTTGGGAGGCTAGACTCTGGTGGGATAGATATCTCACCTCTTGGGGGGGGAGGGAGGGGAGAAATATGCACGGAACCTGTCTGCCAGTATGTTGGCAATGTCTGTGGGTTCAGTGATCATTGTACCATCCTGGACTAATTCCGAGCATAACTGTGAGCTTCCACCCATGTTTCTACCATAGCTAAAGAAGGCCTTATGGTTGTCTTTTGTGTCTTCATGAGTCCTCTCCCACAGGTGGCCTTGGATGATTGTATGTGTGATCGTATTTTACTGCTAGTATTGATCAGAGATGCCTTCCCTGTTAGGGATTTCACTCTGTCATGTAGTAGCTTTCTCCTCTTGTTGTAGAGTTTGTTTATGGCTGGGGTCCACCAGACCGTGCACCTGCCTTTGGTGGTAAGGGTCCTGATGTTATTAGGGATTGCTTGATCCATCCATTCCTGGAGGTGCTCGTAGAAGGCATTTGTAAGGGTTTCAGCAGCGTGGGTTGTGTTTTCCAATTGCCCAGAAGCCTTGCAGGGTACCACTCCAGTCTTAAGAAGTGTGAGGTTTGCTTTTGAGAAGTTCTTCTCTGTGGTCTCCTTTGCTGGGGTTGGAGGCAGGATGTGGATCTCCAGTGATATTAAATTATGGTCTGATCTCACCGATGAAGGATATACATCCTGTGTGGAGCATGTCGTCCCCATGTGTGATGATCAGGTCTAGTATAGTTCCTCCTCTTGTGGGTATGGTGACAAGTTGTTCCATAGCATTTGGGTGTATGAACTCCAGTAACCTTTGGCCTAGGGTGCTGGGTCTTGGGTAATGTTCCCGGTCTATGTATGGGTAGGTGATGTCACCCAATATGATGGTGTTTGGAGTGACATTCATACTCTCCAGTGTCTTCAGGAAGGCTGTGTGGGTATCCTGAGTATGAGAGGGTGGTCTGTAGCATGCTACAAACTGTAGGGCAGGTCTACCTATGGTGAATTGCACCTGGATGGTCTCCGCTGCTATGTGCGTTGCCACTAACCTGGAGGTGTGGGTATCCTTTATGCATATGGAGACTCCCCCTCCATTTGTGGTTCGGTCCGGATTTGGGGCCGGAACGCGTGATATGAGGTATAACCTGATAGTGCTGGGGTGCTTTCAGGAGCCTTGAACCAGGTTTCAGTCACAGCACAGACATCGATGTTCTCCATACTGAGGAGGGCTTTGAGGGCGTGCAACTTGGGGTGTAGACTACTGGCATTGAGCAGTATTACCCTTAGTTCTTTCCAGGTTTGTTTTCTAGAGCGGTAGGTTTCTCATTTGAGCCTTGCCTGAAAAAGGCACTATGGGGGTGGCAGGAGCCTTTGCCAATATCCAGAGGCCCAGGGGTGACAGGTGCAAGCCGTCCCTTGCAAAGCAGCGTGGCTTGTCACGCATGTCATCCCAGGCAAACAGACATTGGACACCCTAGACTGACACCGGTAATTAAGCCAATTATTAAAGGTGATCATTTTGACTCTGTATTGTGGCATCATTCTTGGTGAGGGTAGGATACTGCTCAGGGTCAGGGTTATACCGGCCTGGGCTACATAATCTGAGAGCCCCTCTATGTCTCTTTTCATGTAGTCCAGGGTGGTATGTCTCAGGTCGTTCACACTGGCATGGACAATGACTTTGTCATACTTGTACATGCTGTGGAGTGACCTGAGTGTTTGTGTTATGTGGCGGATTCTAGCGCCCGACAGGCAGCCTACTGTGATCATTTCCTTGTTCAGTCTGGTGGGTGGGACGTCAGTGTTTCTGACTATGGCGTCACCTATAACAAGTGTGTCTGGCATTGTGTGTGGCCTTAAGGGCTGTGACTGTTTAGCACACTGACTTTGAGAACTATGTGTTGCATGTCCTATGTCTTGAGGAGGCAGTTGCTTGGGTGTCTGCTTTGGAGGCCTCTGTAGTTGTGGTATATGTTTGAACAGTGCCTCCAAGTATGTCTTTGTGTGTTTATGTGTTTGTTTTGCAGTTGTGATAGTTCTATGTGAAACTGGGTTTGTGGTGTGCGTGGTGACCTTCTCCTCCTGTCTGGTCTTGCGGTCCTGTGTTGAGAGAGCTCAGCCTCCAGTTTGGCTATATAGTTGCATCTCTCACATGTATTTGTGTTTTGTGGGGGAAGGTGTGGGTGTCTGTGTACATGAGGCAATTGTAACATTGCCTCAGGATGCCCAGATTCACCAGCTGAACAGGAGAGGATGCTAGCAATTGACCCTTCCACATGCTAGAAAACATGAATGCATTTGCTGTGTAACTGAGTCAGAAGGGACCTATAGGGAAATGGGTACTCAAGGGGATTCTAGGCTAATGTAGTACTTTGTTTAGCATATGTGTACTTTACCTATGTAAGAATGCTTTAGGAGCAAGTGCTGAGCTTTTGTGATAGAGACTAGACAGTTTAGATTGCAAGTAGAGACGTTCTAAGGGAAAACTTGAAGAGCAGAGTGTATGGAGCCAGACATTGTTTAACATTGTTTACACAGTACATGACACACATGTCCACACATATACTGCACCTGACGCCTGTGGTCGGTGCCACAGGCTACAGAGGACAGAGACATCACATACATGGCAGGACACAGTACAGGTATGGTGACATTGTGCAGGTGTCGTACACAGCGTGCTGGCCACTGACCTCCGGTGTCACCTGTCAGCTGTGGTGCACGCTGTGCAGCAGTAGGACGCTGTACCAGTACAGGAATACGGCCGCAGTCGCGGGGTGTACACCACTATGGCACACACCCCATAGTGTGCAGATGGGGACACCTGCCTGTGTGGTCAGCACCCTCACAATACAATGCACCCACACGCCATGTCACAGGGGCGGACTTGCACAGGTGGCCAGTATGGCTCACAACTATGGCATCGACAGGGTTGTGCAATGCAGCACCAGTACAGGATGGTCACCCTGTGTGGTTAGTGTCCGTACACAACAGTATATCTGCATACACCCTCACACCAGGCAGCAGACATACAAACATGTTGACACACACACATAGTGGTGACCACACATGTATACGGAGGCGACATGTTGCATGTACTGCACCATCCACATCCATGCACCCCACACTGAGGTATGTACAGATCTCTACTATGGTGTACAGGGATGTGTGGCATGTGGGACATAATCCCCCCGATATGTGGCATACATGGGCACGGATTCCTGCACACATGCCGGTGCTGGGAATGCCACACCCGCCATGTGAGACATGTGCAGGCATGCAGCAGTATGTAGTGCATTATGCGTACCAACACTGTATCCAGCAGATGTGCCGATATATGCACTTGGGAGGTGGTAGGTGTAACAGTAGCCATGTGACATACAGTCGATGACACCTGACTGATGGGTATGCATTATGGCAGCACTGTCATGTAACAGCGACATAGGGGATTTCCATTTTTCTCCCCTTTGCTGGGGTTGGAGGATGCTGGATCTTTTTCCAATTGCCCAGAAGCCTTGCAGGGTACCACTCCAGTCTTAAGAAGTGTGAGGTTTGCTTTTGAGAAGTTCTTCTCTGTGGTCTCCTTTGCTGGGGTTGGAGGCAGGATGTGGATCTCCAGTGATATTAAATTATGGTCTGATCTCACCGATGAAGGATATACATCCTGTGTGGAGCATGTCGTCCCCATGTGTGATGATCAGGTCTAGTATAGTTCCTCCTCTTGTGGGTATGGTGACAAGTTGTTCCATAGCATTTGGGTGTATGAACTCCAGTAACCTTTGGCCTAGGGTGCTGGGTCTTGGGTAATGTTCCCGGTCTATGTATGGGTAGGTGATGTCACCCAATATGATGGTGTTTGGAGTGACATTCATACTCTCCAGTGTCTTCAGGAAGGCTGTGTGGGTATCCTGAGTATGAGAGGGTGGTCTGTAGCATGCTACAAACTGTAGGGCAGGTCTACCTATGGTGAATTGCACCTGGATGGTCTCCGCTGCTATGTGCGTTGCCACTAACCTGGAGGTGTGGGTATCCTTTATGCATATGGAGACTCCCCCTCCATTTGTGGTTCGGTCCGGATTTGGGGCCGGAACGCGTGATATGAGGTATAACCTGATAGTGCTGGGGTGCTTTCAGGAGCCTTGAACCAGGTTTCAGTCACAGCACAGACATCGATGTTCTCCATACTGAGGAGGGCTTTGAGGGCGTGCAACTTGGGGTGTAGACTACTGGCATTGAGCAGTATTACCCTTAGTTCTTTCCAGGTTTGTTTTCTAGAGCGGTAGGTTTCTCATTTGAGCCTTGCCTGAAAAAGGCACTATGGGGGTGGCAGGAGCCTTTGCCAATATCCAGAGGCCCAGGGGTGACAGGTGCAAGCCGTCCCTTGCAAAGCAGCGTGGCTTGTCACGCATGTCATCCCAGGCAAACAGACATTGGACACCCTAGACTGACACCGTAATTAAGCCAATTATTAAAGGTGATCATTTTGACTCTGTATTGTGGCATCATTCTTGGTGAGGGTAGGATACTGCTCAGGGTCAGGGTTATACCGCCTGGGCTACATAATCTGAGAGCCCCTCTATGTCTCTTTCATGTAGTCCAGGGTGGTATGTCTCAGGTCGTTCACACTGGCATGGACAATGACTTTGTCATACTTGTACATGCTGTGGAGTGACCTGAGTGTTTGTGTTATGTGGCGGATTCTAGCGCCCGACAGGCAGCCTACTGTGATCATTTCCTTGTTCAGTCTGGTGGGTGGGACGTCAGTGTTTCTGACTATGGCGTCACCTATAACAAGTGTGTCTGGCATTGTGTGTGGCCTTAAGGGCTGTGACTGTTTAGCACACTGACTTTGAGAACTATGTGTTGCATGTCCTATGTCTTGAGGAGGCAGTTGCTTGGGTGTCTGCTTTGGAGGCCTCTGTAGTTGTGGTATATGTTTGAACAGTGCCTCCAAGTATGTCTTTGTGTGTTTATGTGTTTGTTTTGCAGTTGTGATAGTTCTATGTGAAACTGGGTTTGTGGTGTGCGTGGTGACCTTCTCCTCCTGTCTGGTCTTGCCGGTCCTGTGTTGAGAGAGCTCAGCCTCCAGTTTGGCTATATAGTTGCATCTCTCACATGTATTTGTGTTTTGTGGGGGAAGGTGTGGGTGTCTGTGTACATGAGGCAATTGTAACATTGCCTCAGGATGCCCAGATTCACCAGCTGAACAGGAGAGGATGCTAGCAATTGACCCTTCCACATGCTAGAAAACATGAATGCATTTGCTGTGTAACTGAGTCAGAAGGGACCTATAGGGAAATGGGTACTCAAGGGGATTCTAGGCTAATGTAGTACTTTGTTTAGCATATGTGTACTTTACCTATGTAAGAATGCTTTAGGAGCAAGTGCTGAGCTTTTGTGATAGAGACTAGACAGTTTAGATTGCAAGTAGAGACGTTCTAAGGGAAAACTTGAAGAGCAGAATGTATGGAGCCAGACATTGTTTAACATTGTTTACACAGTACATGACACACATGTCCACACATATACTACCTGACGCCTGTGGTCGGTGCCACAGGCTACAGAGGACAGAGACATCACATACATGGCAGGACACAGTACAGGTATGGTGACATTGTGCAGGTGTCGTACACAGCGTGCTGGCCACTGACCTCCGGTGTCACCTGTCAGCTGTGGTGCACGCTGTGCAGCAGTAGGACGCTGTACCAGTACAGGAATACGGCCGCAGTCGCGGGGTGTACACCACTATGGCACACACCCCATAGTGTGCAGATGGGGACACCTGCCTGTGTGGTCAGCACCCTCACAATACAATGCACCCACACGCCATGTCACAGGGGGCGGACTTGCACAGGTGGCCAGTATGGCTCACACCTATGGCATCGACAGGGTTGTGCAATGCAGCACCAGTACAGGATGGTCACCCTGTGTGGTTAGTGTCCGTACACAACAGTATATCTGCATACACCCTCACACCAGGCAGCAGACATACAAACATGTTGACACACACACATAGTGGTGACCACACATGTATACACGGAGAGACGACATGTTGCATGTACTGCACCATCCACATCCATGCACCCCACACTGAGGTATGTACAGATCTCTACTATGGTGTACAGGGATGTGTGGCATGTGGGACATAATCCCCCCGATATGTGGCATACATGGGCACGGATTCCTGCACACATGCCGGTGCTGGGAATGCCACACCCGCCATGTGAGACATGTGCAGGCATGCAGCAGTATGTAGTGCATTATGCGTACCAACACTGTATCCAGCAGATGTGCCGATATATGCACTTGGGAGGTGGTAGGTGTAACAGTAGCCATGTGACATACAGTCGATGACACCTGACTGATGGGTATGCATTATGGCAGCACTGTCATGTAACAGCGACATAGCATACCATATGCACATGGCAGGGTAGGATGGTGTGTGACACACCTGTGAGCCACCACCTGCACACATGCATGTGGACAGGTGTTTAAACACATGATGTACACACATACCGCCATACGTGCTGTTACTATGCCACCATATAACGGCCCCCATGATGGGTACGCATGTGGTAGGGAGTTGCAACTATGTTATGGACATCGACCACTGCTCATGCATGGCTGCACCATGCACAGTACACGTGTCACATGTGTCCCCTGTTGCCATGTGTGTATGCATTGCTACGTTTTGACATGTGTGTTGACATACATAGAACATGGACTGTGGTATGGTATCACAGCTGTCACAGCCGAACAATACAAGGGTATGTGTCCCAGTCAACACCACTACACCCTGTAGTGGGAGCATACCACAGACATGTGTCCACCTTCCATTCGTGTGTGTAGCACCGAGTACACCAGTGTTATGCATGTGGTACATCACAGGCTTCGTATGTGTCCTGTGTGCATTCCATGCACACAGCCAGACAATCACATGTATGACATATCCGGACATTGGTTCACTCTGGTACAGCAGCAGTCATGTGTCATAGCTGTGTCAGGGCCGTGGTATGTGTGGAGCCGACCTATCTATGTATACTGATATGGGCGGACCACATCACACATGTGGGATCATTGTTAGTACATGTGTACTCTGCACGACTGGTGTACACTGCTATACAGACCTGTCGACATATGTCACATGCTGTTGTTGGACCGTGAGGCATACTGCTGCACTGCTGACATGGTGCTGGCATGGCAGCTACAGTGTTCACTACAGTGTGTACATGTTTGACCTGCACCCGTGACGACTGTGATGTCATAGGTGTGTGTGTACGAGTAACTGCATGTGTGACCACCCTGTGGGTGTTGACGGGTTTACCTGACCATGACCTGTGGTGTGTACACACCGTCTGCATGCTGAACGGCATGTAGCACATGCTAAGTGTGTGAGCATGCCCGGTTTGCTGTTGTGTAGGTGGACACACACGACGTTCCACACTCTGCCCTTTCATGGTTCAACCCCATGTGTATGCATGTCTGCACACACTCTGCCCTTTCATGATTCAACCCCATGTGTATGCATGTCTGCACTCTGCAAATGCTACGTGTGTGAGCATGCCCAGTAAGCAGTTGTGTAGATGGACACACAGTACAGTGCACACCGCGCCCATCTGTGATTATACCCTGTGTGCATGTATGTTCCCCCTTTGCAACCGCCAAGTGTGTGAGCATGCCCGGGTTGCTGTTGTGTAGGTGGACACACACAACGTTCCACACTCTGCCCTTTCATGATTCAACCCCATGTGTATGCATGTCTGCACTCTGCAAATGCTAAATTTGTGAGCATGCCCAGTAAGCAGTTGTGTAGATGGACACACAGTACAGTGCACACCATGCCCGTCTGTGATTATACCCCGTGTGCATGTATGTACCCCTTTGCAACCGCCAAGTGTGTGAGCATGCCCGGGTTGCTGTTGTGTAGGTGGACACACACGATGTTCCACACTCTGCCCTGTCATGATTCAACCCCATGTGTATGCATGTCTGCACTCTGCAAATGCTAAGTGTGTGAGCATGCCCAGTAAGCAGTTGTGTAGATGGACACACACTACAGTGCACACCGCGCCCATCTGCGATTATACCCCGTGTGCATGTATGTTCCCCCTTTGCAACCGCCAAGTGTGTGTGCATGCCCGGGTTGCTGTTGTGTAGGTGGACACACACGACGTTCCACACTCTGCCCTTTCATGATTCAACCCCATGTGTATGCATGTCTGCACTCTGCAAATGCTAAGTGTGTGAGCATGCCCAGTAAGCAGTTGTGTAGATGGACACACAGTACAGTGCACACCACGCCTGTCTGTGATTATACCCCGTGTGCATGTATGTTCCCCCTTTGCAACCGCCAAGTGTGTGAGCATGCCCGGGTTGCTGTTGTGTAGGTGGACACACACGACGTTCCACACTCTGCCCTGTCATGATTCAACCCCATGTGTATGCATGTCTGCACTCTGCAAATGCTAATTGTGTGAGCATGCCCAGTAAGCAGTTGTGTAGATGGACACACAGTACAGTGCGCACTACGCCCTTCTGTGAGTATGCCCCGTGTACATGTATGTTTCCCCTTTGCGACCGCTAGGTGTGTGGGCATGCCCAGTACACCATGCATGGAGACACAGTAGAGTTGGCACCGGCCATGGCCAATGACATCCTGCATAGCATGGTGGCTGTCCAGGCGAGTTATATGTAGTTGCTATGCCACAATGGCTGCCTACATCATGCACGCCGGTTGCTCTCTCATAGGGTGTACTGTCTGTGGTGCATCCCGTATCCATGTCGTGATGTTGTGCTCCGTAGGTAGTTAGTATTTCCGAGGGCAGCACTGCCGTGTTACTGTACGCCCACCTTGGGATAGCAACATGCTGTGTGACTGCGCACTCTGTCTTCATTCCCTATCAGCTGCCTTGCCTCTGCAGATGATATCACCCACCTAGGACTATGCCTCTTGACAGTGCTGTGCTCAGTAATCTCGTTAGCGCGTTCAGTAAATGCATCATGCTGTAGTATGTTCATGTAGGTAGCCATAGGTTCAACTCCCGGCCCTTCCCCGTGTGTGTGTGTGTGTGTGTGTGTGTGTGTGTGTGTGTGTGTGTGTGTGTGTGTGTGTGTGTTTGTGTGTGTTTCCAGCTGCCTCTGGAGATAGTAATGCTTTTAGATGCTTCACAACACATACCTTGGCTATCAGCGTCTATCACTTTACAGATGATGTCACCCGCCTAGAAGTATGCCTCTGACAGTGCTGTGCTCAGTAATCTCTGTAGCTTGTTCTGTAAATGCATCATGCTGTAGTGTGTTCATGTAGGTAGGCGTAGGTTCAACTCCCGGCCCTTCCCCGTGTGTGTGTGTGTGTGTTTCCAGCTGCCTCTGGAGATAGTAATGCTTTTAGACGCTTCAAAACACATACATTTGCTATCGGCGTCTATTTCTTTGCGGATGATGTCACCCACCTAGACGTATGCCTCTGACAGTGCTGTGTTCAGTGCTCCGGGTAGCGCGTTCCGTACCTGTGTCATACTGTCGTGCAGTTGGGTAGGTAGGGGTATGGTCAATTCCCATGCCTGCCAGCTGTGTGTGTGTGTGTGTGTGTGTCTATGCTCCCAGCTGCATGGGTTCATAGGTTATGGTTTTAGACGCTCCGCAGCACACATATATCCTGCTGACATCTCTGTGTTTTCGGATGTTGAGACGCAGCTAGTGGACTGCCTGTGTGCCTGCTGTGGTTAGCAACCTCCGTAGCATGTTCTTCACGTGTGTCCTGCTGTGGTGTGATAGGGTAGTGATGTGTAGGTTCCACTACCGGCCTTGCCACATGTGTCTGTCTGTATCTCTCTCGATGTATATATACATACATATGTTATGCCCATAGCGCTGCTCTTGCATGGACAGCTGTCTGTCCCATGTATCGCATATTTGCATGGCTGACACATAGAAATGTGGTACGATGCATATCCTAACATTGCCCATGCAACGTCCGTGTTCCGGGAGGTGTTGCATGCCCTAGAGACATCTGCTGTATATCTTGGCAGACAGCTATCCTTGCTGTACTGTCACTGTACTCGTACACGCCATAGACCTTGTATATCATTGCCTGTGTATGGTGTGTGTATGTCTATCTGAGCTGTGTGCATGGTCGTGTGTATGTCCCTCTATAATCGTCTGTGCAGGTGTCGCCACTATGGGTAATCCATGTAGACAGTTGTTTCATGTGCATTTTAGCACATACCTGCAGAGAGTGCTACCCCTCCTACGGCAGCACATTCCATCATCTTGCAGTGGATACTAGTGTTTCCACACACATGTATCTGTGTCTGTTCATAACACTCCACCTCGGGGAGAGTATATCTGGACACGGCCTTATGTGATAGTGGGACACTCGGGGCCAGTCATGTCATGTTGCTCTTAGAAACATTGATAGTGGGAACAGTGATATGTTATGCATGTGTATGGCATTTCTGTCTGATTTGGTGTCTTCCTCGCATGTTTGTCGTTGCTTCCTGTCGTCAGTTATCATGAGGGCGCCAGACTGTTACTGTTACGTGGAACACAGCGAACATATGAGGCAGACTTCTACACAGTCTGCGTACATCTGTGCAGTTGCAGGGTATGTGTCTAATACAACATACCTACTGTCTGCCTACAATACACACACAGTGTGTGGCGGCATAACAGACCACATGACATTACTTTGTATTTGCACGGCACACCCACGCAGACAGTTGTATTCCTCACACAGGTCTACATCTGCTTAGCCACACTACTTGTTCTTTCCTGTACCATATGTGTGCGTCGTATTTGCACTTCCCGTCAGTGGCGGGGCTCACGTACGACTATGGGGGCCTGGTAATTGTTATGTTGACACTTCATGGCACCCTGGGGGACACTTCACCTTTGTGTCTGATTACCTTCCACATTGACCTTTGCGGGGCATACGTTGTCATTCACAATTACCGGGGTAGGACATATACATGTTTGCACATTTGTCCTGCTGTCTTTCTTCCCACCTGTCCACCTAGTATCACCAGTTCAGTACATGTATTCTGGACAGGTAGCTCCTTCATACCCTGACCTGTTGTCATTATGTGTACACGCCCTGACGTTCGGCCATTGCCCTTGTTATGTTTCGCATAGTGCTGTGCCTTCCTAGCTGATTGCTGCCTAGGCATTCTGGACTGTGCGGTGGGTGATAGGGAGCGCTATTTCCATTTCATGATTAGTGACACTCATAACATCTGTATTCATGGCTACGGTAATGCCAGTATTCGCACAACGGTCTGACTTTGTATGGGGTATTTCTAATGTAGTCCCTATCTGTATTTCCTGTGCTATGCCTTACTGCAGCTGTGTTATTCCGACAGATTTCCAGTTATGGGTGCCATCTTGGTCGTACGCATGTCCATCCATGGGAATCGCCTACAGGACACAGGTATAGGGCTGTACATATTTCACACCTGCTTTCCGCATTATCTGGTGGATGCTTTGCACCATTAGTGGGGATTAAGGCATGTGCTATACCCACATCCCTCCCACGGGGCGGGCCTACAGATTCTCTGCCAAACAACACCTAGGCCCATTTCTGCATACCCAGGTTCCCATGCCTGCAACCCTCGACACTACACATTACACATGGTTAATGTGTGCAGTACTGGGATGTGGACGCACTTCTATGGACTCGCCACTCTGGGGATATCTGTCCATATGTCCTGCATGTCATGGACACATGTGTCATCAACCTTGAACAAGCTTTTTGTGCATGTACAGCTGTTTCGTGGTTGCGGCTGTCACTTCCTTTGCGTCAATCGCAGCAGGGGCTGCGAATGGAGCAATTTTTGGAGTCCTACAATGGACACCGGTGTGCATGTATAAAGTGTAGAACTTGCTGGACTGTCACCTTCTGGCCAGTGGTTTTGACTGCTGCTGTATGTTCCCCGTTCACGGACGTCTGTTTGACTACCCATATTATCTATTACTTGGCATATTTATATCCATGTGTCATATATACGGGACGTAGGTCTGTTGTGTGTACATATATACATGTGAACCCCTCGTTTCATACTTAGCTTTGTTACTGTCTGTGGTTACCTGTGTACACACATATATAACCATACCATACCTTTCCACTGTACAGGTTCTGGCAGAGTGTGCAGATGGTTGGCCCTTTATCTTAGGTGTGTGTTACATTGACCTGTGTCTATCTGGCAATTTGCTGGCATTTCATGTGAGACTTACTTGATTCTATAGAGACTTGATTCTATAATTATGACGTGCTTCCACTGACTATATTTTTCTTTGTCTTCTGGAATCTTTCTGTAACCAGTCCTTTTTGGACACTTTCTATTGTTGTTCATTTTTGTTTACATATATGACTACTTTGGTATGTTGTGCTATTATTGTGTGTGGAGCATTTCTCCCCTGGCCTCTACTGACACTGGACATATATCCAGCTAGCCTAGCCCGGTCAACAAATGTAAACCAACATAAAACGTACATAAACGTATGGTGGCACCTTCTGACAAGTAGGTTGGGTTACAGATGCATACCCTTCGTCAATCCCTGCTACTAACACACCCATTATTCTATCCACATTCTGTGTTTGTCTTATCACATATCATGTGTTTCTCACTATTTGTACCAGTACTTTGCATGGCATTGTCCGGTTCCATACTTTCAGAGGTTGACAGTTTTGAGACATGTATAACTAACGTGGAGGACACAGCATTAACTTACCCTGCTGTGAGCGGATCACACACACACAGGCGCACTTGCATTTCCTAATTGTGGGTTACGCGCAGGCTATGCATATCCATATTCTGGGTTACATATGTTTACTGAGTCTGTGTGATTATGTGGCCTGTATTAGTTGTGACTGTTCCAGTAACATATCTCTGATCCGGTTAACGGACGTGTGCGGAACACACTTTCACCTTTACACATGTAACTGTCTTTGCGGCACAGACGCATTACTTACACGTTCACATTTATATGTTCTATAGTCGTAATTCAAACGGGACTGCATTCACGTTGGCCGGTTGCTGTGACCACTACACGTTTGCTGTTCTGTCTCATTTATATGCATACCCATGGTACATAGCTACATTAACATATTCCCCCCCACCCCCGCACTCACTTACGTCACAGGCATCCATTCTCCTGCTGGGAAAAGTGCGGTACTACATGTTACACATTCGCTATTCCCTACTGCTCTTGACCCAGGATGCATATGGCGTGACCGCAGGGATATTCAGATCACAGGGGCTTATAGCCCCAACGCATACAGGTCTTTGATTGTCAGGGTGTTCCTGTGGTGCTCTGGGTTTGGTCTTGTCCGCCTAGTGTACGGAACTGCCCTGACCATGTACGAATGTCAGACGAGGCACATGGGCACGGTTTGTCCATGTCTATTATACCATAACCACCCCCATTATTTCTAACCATGCATGCTGATTGGCCAGCGTGCCCGTTGTCGATCGGGTTATAGTAATGGCACACAGTCCGGTCGCACGGACCTATTTCCATTAGTATACCTCGGTATTTATAACCTGTCTCGCTATGTTACATGGGTTTAACATAGTGTGACAGCTTTAACTGAGCCACGGTGATGTCCGTTGCTTACTTTGGGGCAGTCTCGCTCTGCTACACACATTTAACATAGCGGGACAGGTTGTACAACACAGCAACGGGGACACCGAGCTCTACGTTGCTGTTTTGTATTGATTTGCTATGTTGACTGTGTTTTACATAGCGAGACAGTTTCGACATTAGCAACGGACATCTCGCGCAGTACGTCAGCACCGCCGCCTATGCCAGACATCTGCGGATGGGCAGCAGACAGGCATTATGCTGTGCCATTATGTCTGGGGATTAATAGTTTATTTTCCTAGATGATATGGCATAATAGCAATAACCCACGTCTGGGTGTGGGTACTGCTGTATTTACCCATGGTTGCCTTTCTTTGGTCCCTCGGGCATCGCCCTCGGGACCGCACCACGTCTACCGTGGGTATATCCAGCATTACCCACACCCAGGCGTGGGTTATTGCTATGATATTCATTCCGTATGTACAGACACAGGTGTTTGGACAACCAACAATAGCTTCTGCTATTGGCATACAATGCTGTGGGTGGTGCCGGTTATCATACATATGCCATGTTTTGCGTTTTTCCCATTCACACTTGTCTATCCCCTGTCCTCATTCATACATGGATATTTATGTGGCACATGACTGAACTATGTATTACCTGCAGGTATGCTGTGTACAGTGCACATATGTGATGGTTGGTTACAGTGTATCTGTGTACCTACCTCTGTGATAATGGCGACTACCACACATCCTTCGCAGCATTACATGCATATGTACATACTATTATTCGGTGGCCTGTGGACAGTTGTCGGTGCACCGGTTACATGTGTCCCTATGTGTGCACGTATCGTGTTGGTCTTTGTCCGGCCTTCGTTGCTATCATGGGTTGGATGGTGGTGTTGGTGTGTGTTTGGGTTGTATTTGTACTGCCAGTGCGTCAGTGGGGGGGTGGGGTTGGCACGTGTTCCTCTTTGCAGGGGGCCCCATTATGGACATATGTGTCCTGCGTCGACACTTGACACGTGCCATATGTCCTGTGATATTGACACAGTCGTGTATGTCTTCCTGCATTACTACTTGCGTGTTACAGGCATTTTGTATCTGGTACACATGACTATTATGTTGGATAGCTTAGGCTATTCCCCTGCTATGGCATAACCATTCATCCGGGCATTTACGTGTTATTCTATCCTTTGCATTGGCCGTGGGTGTTTTGCCGTACGGAACAACACATATCTACGAGTGATGTCCACCTTGACATTCTGTGCATGTGGCAACCCTGCTGGGGTGACCTGCTTGGTGGACGGCTGTTCCGCCCTGTGTATTGTGTTTGACATGTCTGCATAGCTAATCATCGGTTCAGTGGCTGCACATACTGCTTTGTCCAGATGTGTACAGTTATGGACACCGTGGCGTGTGAACACCTATGGGGTTTCGACAGGTCCGTAACCACACGCGGGATGTACACATTCTGCTGACACATTCACATGCAGCCATTTGGATATCAGTACCTGGGATGGGATGTTGACATGTGGGGTACATATTTGCACAGGTGTCACTGCCTAGGACAATACTTCCTACTACATCTGGGGTATACCCGCTGTGTGTAGGTGTGCAGCTGCGCAAGGCTGCTAGCTGGATTGGGTGGACAGTCGGACATGGGTGTGGGTTACGTGCTATGATGGGGTTGTTGTGTATTACATTTGCATGCGTGGGTTCTGCTTCTGAATATTCCGATTCGGCATATGTCATCCTATGTGTATGTGACAGTTACGTTGCTGTGTCTAGCACATTTTGCTATACACGTTTGTCTGTGTTTGGGATATCTGGTTTCTTTCTGTTTGTTATATGGCCACGACTGCCCAGCTGTGTAATCTCACTACCTCTGTGGGACTGCTGGTGACCATGGCCATGGGGCTGGTCATGTATAGTTGCGGCGCGCTGACATGATGCAGTACACCTCCACTGGGTATGCCTGCTGACAGTGCATTGCGTGACGGAAACGGTTTTCCAAGTATCCTTTGTTCCATGGACGGGAACATTTTGTACTTCGTGGATTTATGTTTGGTTCTCCATTTTGTGTGGACGGGTACTATGTTGCATACTCTGCATACGTTTCATTATCCCCGGACACTGGTTGGTGTGGTTACTATTGCAGGCGGCCTGTGACAGTCAGCACTTTAGGTTGCTCATCGCCTGCCGGCTTGGCCACGCCTACGGGCGCATCCTACTTGAGCTCCCTGGACTCGCGCACGTGCCCTTTGCACAAGGTTGTGGTTGCGGCGCACACTCATTACTATGCATGTGGCACTGCTATGCCAGGTGTACGCTGCACGGCCGGTGCAAGCCTTACGCCGGCCTTGCACCGAGCTTCATGAATCCAGGGGACAGTGTATAACATTGAATATGCACTTTCGCTAAAACAAAGTAAAAAACAAAAATACATGCAGTTTGCATGTTTTGTTCATTGTATATCAACATATTCTGTTGATGTACAACTAACAAATCTTTTGTGGAGATCACAGTACAGTGGGGATGAGGGAATATTCCCTTTTCTTCACTGTAGTGCGATCTTGGAGTTAGAATATTAAAGTAGGGTGAGTGTGGGGGGTGCAGGGGGCTTGCCCCTCTGCATAGTAGTGTTTACATTTTTTTGTGTGTATTTTGTAATTATTTTTTTGTTTACTTTAACGAAAGTGCATGTTTGATGTTATGCACATTCGCTAAAGTGGGTTCATGAAAGTGCAGTTTGATGAACTGCACTTTCAGTATTTTAACATGGACCCATATATATATATATATATATATATATATATATATATATATATATATATATATATATATATATAAACTAAATCAGAAACTTGACTATTAGATGAAATCTCTTTTAGTATACTTTCACAAAGCAGGTCAAAGATGTGATGCAACCAATTCTCGTGTGCTATTTTTTGAAACGGAGGAGCATAATCACAAACAGCTAATCCATTTGTACTGTTCCAGTCTTCCTTGGTACATAATGATGAGTGAATTACAGTATTCCACCAATTACATCATCATTACTGACTATATGTCTTCCACCCCTACAGTCTCGTCACAGCAGAACACATCTAATCAGCAGCAGTGGCCTCATCTCAAACCTGAATGCAGAGCAATTTATTTATAGCTCTGTTTAATGATTCTGTTAACATTTTATTTCCTTTTTATTTGATAGGTCACTTACCTTCAGAATTATAAAAGTAGTTTTCTTTTTCTATTCAGCTGCAAAGTCTGTGATTAACATGGCTTCAGTTTTCTACACATAGCCTTCTGAGGTAAAATGAATACCTCCTCAAGTAAAAGAGTTTTAAAATATGTGGCCAGTTTAGATTGTTTATACACTTAGTCATTCTGCAATATTAATGAGGCAATAACCTCAAAAGTGCCACTGGATATCTGCAGGATGATTGCCTATCCAGTAGTATGACAAATCTCAACAGTTTGACAATGGCTAGGCAAAGAACAAGCAAACTGCTGACAATATACCTTTCTCATTCATGATAGAAACACTTTGTTTGTTTCTTTGTGTCTTTCGGCTTTTCCTGATTAGGGGTCGCCACAGCGGAACTCCGGTCCACTAATGATTGGCAGTAGATTTTTACGTGCTGGCTTGCTGGGCCTAATGCACAACCTTCAATAAAGGAATGCCCATTCACGCATGTCGCCACACAGAAGACGCGCTAACTGAGAATCGAATGGGCAACGTCTAACTGTGAGGCGACAACGCTACCGCAGCACCACCACTGCAGTTCTCATGTTAGAAACACTACAGACTGTATATAAAAGCAGACTCTTCCTTCACATACCCAGATGAATTTCCCTATATCTGTACCATTTCGCTTTAACCCTTCATTATATGTTAACCCACAGACTCTGCTGAATTTTTTTGTATAACTCCACCATTATATGAAGAAATACAGTCTTATATTCTCCTCCAGCTGACTTCTTCTATTGTAAACCCTCACCCCTTAATTTCAAACCAGTAATTTCTGACTGATTCCTGTCACCTTTTCTTTGTTAGCTCTTGTGAAGAGTTTATCTTCCCCCATCATAGCTGCACATCCGTTCTTTTGTTGTTAACATACATATCCAAATATTTTAGCCTTTCCCTTCATGAGATTTGTATTCCACATCCTGAACCGTTTTATTGGCATTTTATTTGATCTCTTCCATAGTGCCTTTGTTCTTATAAATTTAAGTTTTGTGGAACAACATGCAGCAGTTTTATCTGATAAATTTGAATGACAAACTCTGCAAATGAATAACATGTCTTTTTATATACATTTTTCTGATCATTTCCAAAATATGATCTATCATGCTTATTACTTTCTGATATAACTTCCTACTTTGAGGTCATCAGATATGTCAGGTTTCATTGTTTTTGTCTCTTTTCCCCCAATATGTGGCACTTTTTATGAAGTGTACGACTTTTATGTCTTTGAAGTAAATACGTGATAATGTTCTACTTCCTATTCCTCAACAATTTTCAGGTCCTTCCTAATTGAGTTTTTTCTCATCTATGATGAAACAGATTCATGTCTTATCTCTTGTGAAGTCCTGCTACAATGCTTTTCTTCCTGTAAGTGAAATGTATGCCATATTAGCCTGAAACTCTTCTTAGACAGCTGATATTTACTCTCATTAAATCACCAAGACCAGTTTCTCAACAGGCTATCATATATATTCAGAAATGTTGTATTGCATTGCATCTTACATTTTGCAAATATTCTGGATGGTTATGTTATTGCCATATCAAAGCCATAATTTTCAAAGAACAGTATGAAATCTATAAGTTCATTCTGTCATGAGTTATAGTACTCTAATATATTCTGATACTTAACTTTTCTTCATTTAAAGTCACTAAATCATTTATATGGCAAACCCTTGCTGTACTCAGATTTTGCCTATATACTTTACTGAGTTTTTTTTTTTTAATTGTTTCATACCTTATAATTACTTCATTACTTGTAATACACTTCTTTTATTGAACTATGCTATTAACTACTTTCTTTTAGTTCATTTCCTGCGCTGTGTGTCCCTTGCTGATCAGTCCATTTCCTTGGTTAAAAATACTTAAATAAAATAAAATAAGTGCACTCATAGTTTTCTAAGTGTTAAAATTACTCAGAAAGGTGTAAAGCGTTTTATCTGTTCTTACTCACACTCACGTGAGTTTGGCTGGTACATACCGCCTTTCCTTTTTTCACAACTTTCTTCCATGGATTTTAAAATGGATAATTAGTGGTGGGCTATTTTAAACAATTAAAAAAAGCAAATTAAATTTGTATAAAAAGTCATATGATTATATAAAGAGATGTTAAAAGCTCATATTGAATACAAATGTTCTTGTGTTGTATTTTTATAAATTATAGTTTTATTGGCAGATTTTAATAGACATGTGCAGTCTGCAGGAGTACATGAAGCCCAGAATTTTGAAAAAAAAAATTAAGAAGCAAGCCATTTAAATGCTCATATGTGTAACGGATTTAAATGCATTTAGATGTATAAGAATTCTCATAAATCAGGCTGATGGACTATTGTTTTTAAAGAGAATAAAAGTGCTCTTGTGCATTATCATTTATCATGTTGTTGTCTTACTAAAGTGCCTTACTAGTACTCTGATGAAGGAATGTCTTGTGATATGTTACTTCAGTTTAATTATTGTGCACTTTCTGTTCATATTATACATTTCAGAACACAAATCTCAAATTTTTGTGCATGTTCCACAAAATAAAAAAATAAAAAACTTTGTATATGAAAACGGTTTACCTTTACATGTGCGTAATGCACATGGATGGAATTCAAAAGTCCAAAAGGACTTTTTCAAGTTTTTGGAAAGCCGAGAACAGAATGCATCGAATGTGCAATGAGCGAATGCACAGTAACATTCACTCATTGCAGATTCGGCATTTTTGGTGCAAGGTGCACTATAGTGGGTATCAGGAAGTGGACCCTTTCCCCACTGTAGTGTGACCTCGGAGATAGAATAATAAAGTAGGGGGTGTGGGGGTGCAGGGGGGGTGTAGCCTCCTGCATTACACTTTGTATTTGAATTGAAGTTCGAAAATCAGCAAATCTGGTTTTTGATTTGCTGATTTTCAAATTTCGGTGCAAATCAGAATGACGATTTTCGTCATTCCGGTTCGCACAAAGGGCCATTCGGTAGGTTGATTTTCAACCTTTCAAAGGTAAACCTATGAAAACATTTAGACCATGCACAAAGAACTTATATGCTACTGTATTATAACAACCTGGCAGAAATGAACTGAAGAAATACTGAGCACTGAGAAGGGTTATGATGAGCAGGTGCTCTATATGGTTGACTTAGTATCAGCAGCGAAGTTCACCACACACACACACACACACACACACACACACACACACACACACACACACACACACACACGATACGGGAAAAAAAGGCTCGTTACAGATCTGAAGACAGTGCCTGATTCCACCTAAACTATAGAAATTTGCAAAGGATATAAAGAAACTCAATTTTATTGTACCTTTTATGGCCAAGAATGACAAAGGCACCTACCACTGCCTCATCTTAATGGCAAATATAAGTTATCATTTTAGAAAGAAATGTTTAATTCCCTAACAATGATCTTCAGTGAGGTAAATACATATTTCACAAGGGCATCACTGGCCTGACAATGTCACAAGCAGTTCAGTGGTTAAAACAATGGTGGTTGTGTATGACTGCAGCAGGATTTTAACTCAAAATGACCATATTTAACAAGTTACCAATGCCACCTGTTATTCTTTCAATTAGTTTTTTATTTTCCTTGGTAAATATGCTATATTTTTGCTAAGTGCTCAATGATCCAGTTAGGTGAGTAATACTGTAATATTCTATGCATTAGCATAACTTGTATTTCTGATCTAAAACTTACACCTGTACAGTATATTATGTTTTGTCAATAAATGTTTCCATTCACTATTTGTGCTTTATCACCTTCATATTTTAGTCATCAGTCTTCTAGATTTTTAAGCACATGGCTCTCACTTGGGTTCATAGATTCATAGGTAGGTACAAAGCTATCTGCCCGATGGTATTTATAAGCCTAGCCAGAGTGTGTCGGCTTTCGCCACCCCATTGATTAATTAACTGAGCCTCTGTCAAGCAGAGACAATGAAGTGATCTCAGGGGTGTATGTTCTGTTACCCATCCACTCGTCAAGGTTTCTCTTGAAGAGTGTTAGTGAGGGGCTCTGCCTAATGTAGATAGGAATTTTGTTCCAAAGCATGGGGAGTCTTTGTGACTAGAAATCTATCCCTCCAGCATGTTTTATTTATTGTTGTGGCGAGGTTTAGCTCACTAGAGCACGTGGCTCGCAGTGACTTGGATTTCTTTAGGTGGAGCATGTCCATCAATTCTGAGTTGGACATGGCTTTGTAAGTCAGGTAGAGATCACCTCTGAGTAAGGGATATGCCACTGAGTACAGCCGGAGTTTTTTCAGTCGGTCTGCATAGAACATATGTTTGAGGCCAGTAATCCTCTTGGTGAGGTACTTTTGTGGTCTTTCCAGCTCTTGGAAGTGTCTTGTAAGGTACATCCCAAATGGGGCATTGTACTCTATGATGGGTCTGATGAGAGACGAGTAGAGGGTCAGTATAACCTCTTTATTTCTAGATGCGAACCCTTTAGTAATTAGATAGGCCACATAGAACGATTTCCTAACTACTTTGGCAATATGATTGTCAAAGGAGAGATTACTATCTACCTGGGTCCGCAGATTTCTTATAACCTCTTCTGTATTAAGAGGACTACCACCTATGTGGTAATTCGTGGGTGTTTTGTTTTTCCAAAATGGGATGACTATGCATTTTTTGGCATTTAGCTTGAGGCCACAACTTTGACACCAGGTGTCCATCTCAGTAAGGCCTTTTTGGAGGATGTCCGTGTCAGCCGGAGAGTCAATTATGGCTCCCAGTTTGCAGTCATTGGTGAACTTGGTTAGCCATAGTCTTCCTGTGTTTGCCTGTACTTCTGCGAAGTATATGGTGAACAGTAGGGGTTCCAGGACCGAGCCTTGTGGGACACCACTTGTGACTGGTTTAGAGTCGGACCTGGAGCCTGCTATTCTTACAACGTGAGTTCTGTCTGTAAGCCAGTTGGCAACCCATCTTGTGACATAGGACTTTATGTTCAGGCTGGTGAGTTTTTCTATAATAGCTGAGTGAGGAATGGTGTCAAACTCCTTGGCGAGGTCAAGTTAGGCTGTGTGAACCACCTTTCCCTCGTCTATGGCCTTGGTGACTGTCTCAAAGAAGTCAACCTGGTTTAGCAGGCATGACCTGCCCTTAACAAAGCCGAACTGGGTCAGGTCAAGTGTTTGGAGGTTCCCAGTGTCTTTGTTTCTATTCTTACTTACATTATTAAATACATTTTTCCTAAATAGCGCTCTTTTACAAGGGCAACCCCTTCAAATAGTTTCAAAATACAATTTCAGAGACAGATTTAAAATGGCCATTAAACTTAAGCAGCATATATTTAGGAGCTAGAATGTAATTGAAAGTACCCAGTATGCCCTGCAGGAAGTTCAAGGCTCAAAGGTCACATTCCCCAACATCCAAAACATCGTGTGATCTTGTAGGTATCCAGTGTGAAATTCACTGTTACACATTAAAAACATTTTTGCAGTGGGGCAAACTGTCCTGTACCCCCAGTGAGGGGGCTGCAAACCCATACTCAGATAAGATAGAGTATTTTCAAGTGTATTATATCTTTTCTCGATCACACTTTATTTCAAAGTTTTGGGACTTGCACTACAGAGTCTGAAAAATACAAAGGCATACTCATAGCTATAGGAAATGCTTCTGACCATATATAACCTCTACTTGCTTAAAATTTGCTAGATGAAAGAAAAATGTTAATTATGCCACATTTTTCTGTTTTATGTTTGCACATAAGCAAGTGCTTTGCTATCACTGTAGGAGTGCATTTTATTATAATTGCTGTTTATGTTACAGTAGCCCTTCAATCACTGCAAAAATGCCTTTGCCTGGCTGAGTTTATGAGTAAAAATAAAAAGCAGTGATTACTCCCAGAGTGGTTAAGAGTTATAAGGGAAACTTAGGCCCTGGTACTTAGATGTATCTGCATTAAACTCTTCACCTCTTTGTCCTCCATGGCATCTCTGTGTCCCTAAAATACATGTTATCAGTATTTTAACAACACCGGCCTTCTTTCCATGTGGTTTCAGATTTTCTCCTTCTACTTATATTTTTCATTTCCTGTTTTTGTAGTGCAGTTTTCTGTTCACAGTTATTGCATATTTCTTTGCACTTCCTGAGCCAGTATTTCTAGATAATTTTATCTTTCCCTTCTTTTATGACCAAAGCTGAATTTTGTTCCCATATACTTGCTACACAAATTGCAGGTACTGCCAACAAAGAGGATCGAGTATCACATTTTTCAATTCAAAAGCTGAACACACGCAGCCAGCAAACATTTTAAAAATGGTTATAAGGATAAATACAACAGGTTGTTTTACATTAAATCAATACAATTCAGACTGTAACATAAAACTAAATCTAAAAATGAATGCACTGTCCTCATGGCTGCTTTTTCTCTTTGAGTTTTAGACTAATGTTAAAAGTACCTTGGCTAAAAAAAGTGACAACAATTGCTAATGTTATATGTTGTGTTCTGCTATCTAAAATATACACATACTCACATAGAAACACATATACACACACACACAAACACAGTCACACCTCACAACTCCTCAGTCTGACACTGCTACCTGTTTCACAGTAATCACATTTGTTATTTCAAAATAATCAGGGCATATGCAGTTAGTCATTGGCTAATCTGCATTCTCATATCAAAACAAGCAGGTTTTAGAAGCATCTTTAAGCTGCTCTACCTGGCAGTCAAAGACATGTTACCTGCAGTGGCTGTCAGTTGTGATACTATGCATTCACCCAGGAAAATATCCTGTGTCTTAACATCTATTCAGCAAATAGATGGTAGTCTGTACAGTATTATCTCTGCTGCCAGTCTGACAGTGTGCATCAACATATTAGACAAGAGAAAAGATACAAAATGTACCGCTGCATGACAAACTATTAAGTAGTATCTGTTCATGTGCACAATTTCTGAAATAATCATGAAGCTACTGCAATTTTAGTTCCTATGGAAACCACATTGCCCCTTGTGTCTTGAAGTTGAGTTCTATATTCTGGTCATTCATAAACTAAAAAGCACTGGGTCTTGTGCCCACCACATTACCAAGTCTGCAGGTTACCTCTGAAGATAATGAAAGTGGAGTCCACACTGTCTAAGCAATCGATCTTCTGCCACTGGGGAGCATCAAGTCTCAGTACTATATTCCCTGAATTTATCTTTACATGTCAGTAAACAGAGCAGTGCATGATCAGAGCTAAATAACAAAACAGCATTTCTAAAAAAGCAAGCTAATATTTTAATGACTGAAGCTCTAAATGTTACCCACTCCTTGATCAGCATGCTTCCTACATTTTTTGTGCTTACTTTCAGCCATTCATTCACATCAACATTTCGCTTTGCTACTAACATGTTGTTGTATCAATTTACTGAAGTAGCATTAGCAGTATATTGACAATGGGAGGTCATAGAAATTGTATAAGAAAGGTCTGTCAAATGCATTTTCTGCTGAGCGCAACTTAATTGCAGACAAAGAAATCTGCAGCATTTTGACATTATTTTCTCTACCGACATCTAACCACCTTATAGGTTTGCATTTGTTGTTAGATTTTCCAGGGTTCTGACTTCTCCTTCAGTAGACACTTAGACTCTTACTCAGATACTAATATTGAAAGACAGAATGAAAAAAGACATGCACATTCGGGTGCTATCATTAAGGTGAGACACAAATATAAGGCAAAATCAGCCTGAGTAGACAGCAGTTCAGGTGGATACAAAATAATTCATGCCAGTTCTTGCAGAACAGGGAATTATTTCCTACTGTGTGGTCAAAGTTGCTTTATTTATTGATGAGACCATTCTTTGTCTCAACAAAAGTGTAATTTACTCAGTGGGATCTACACAGATAACAAAATAAAATACATAAAATATGCACATATATAGTATACTGAAGATATTTGGTAATTTGCAGACAGAGGCATACTTGTCCTAAGTACTTTATTCCCTTAAAATTTGAGTGCCATACGAAGCTGGCTAAATGACTACAGTGACAAAAAGAACACATATGCATAAACACCACCACATGCATATACATATGTATGTAGATGCACATAACACATATATCAACACATACATGCATACGCATATATATATATATATATATATATATATATATATATATATATATATATATTTATATATACATATACACATACATACATACAAAGAGAGAGACTAGAGAGTATACAAAAATAAGCTTACACAAACACACATTGTATACTAAGATCAAACCTGCATACATGTAAGCATGTGTACACAAACGTACATTCTGCTTATACTACATACAATAAAAGGTCATTAGTATTCGCAATCAGCATGCCCATTGTAAATCGAGCATATCCCAATAGAAAATGTCTAGCTGCTTAACTATTGTTGAACAGACTTTCTATTAAGATCTATTATATATTGAAATGGATGTCACAGAATATGAGACAAAATATGGAGAGTTAAAAGGTATAGTACTGTTAATAGCAAAGATCACAATGTTTTCACCATACCTCTCAATTCTCCAGACTTTAAAAGTATGTCCCTCACTTTCGTCATATGTTTGCACTGTCCCTTATTGATCTGGTAAGCTGCTACACTTTTCTAGTATAAATAAATAAATAAATAAATAAATAAATAAATAAATAAACAAAATGAATTAATAAAATCAACAGAGGTGAACTGACTTCGGTATGCTGTCCTCTGTGGCAGCTCCATAGCATTGTAGTGGTGTATATAGCAAGAGTGTGGAAATATGTGCCATATAATAATATCATTATATAATAGCAATAATCTAATCCTGGATGTAGGTATTGAAGAATTTACCCACACCCAGTCACTGGTTATTACTAACATATTATATTATATTATATTATATTATATTATATTATATTATATTATATTACGTTATATTATACCATGAGTATATGCACTGATACATAGACAGGCAGGCATATCCATTTAGATACAGATTTTTGTGTGATTGAAATGTTTAGAAAATAGCCTAAAGAAATCTTTCTAATGGTTAAAGACAATAAAATGTTGAGGTGTTATACAAATAATAATGCTTGAGAGAATGGACATTATTGTGGAATATCAGACCATCCCGGAGGGCGTCTCCTCTCTTTGAAGTTTCATTATTTCTCCTATAATGCCCACAACAGAGAGCATCATTGTTCTGAGAAAATGGCATATCTATTAAATTGCTTCATATTTGTTTTTTATTAATATATACATTTTTTTAATATTTTAATAGAAAATAGTTCCTCAGCCTTATATTTTAAGTTGAAATTGCTGTTGAAAGAAATATTTTACATTGAAAATATAACTTATGTAAGTATGTGATGCCCACTACACACACTTACACACACTCACACACACACACACACACACACACACACACACACACACACACACACACACACACACACACACACACACACTTATCTAGCTATCTATAAACACTCACACACAAATGTGTACAGCAACTACAGCCACATTCTTGACTGAATACATCTCAACAGTTCCATTAGGATCAAATGAATGAGACAGATTCATATAGTACAAGGCATTGCACCCCTGTGCCTCTCATCTATCACTGATTTTGCAGAGCATCACTTATTTTGTCTCATACATTTGCTCTGTTCTTAAAAATATCATTTGATTTTCTGGTAAATCACTGAAAATTATGGTCAGTCGATAAAGCCAGAAATTATACTTTCATCAGACGGCGTGTGTTCCTGGAAAGATTTTTCTTATCTTTCATTTTTAGGTGACTTAGATTCAGATTTGAAAACTGGCCCTGAATTTCTCATCCGTTATTATTTACTTTTTCCAGGATTTTTGAGCAGAGCTTGAGTGGTATGTAGTCTTTCTGACTCAAACCACACACACACACACACACACACACACACACACACACACACACACACACACACACACACACACACGCACACACACACACACATGCATGCAATAGATACATGCACACTCATAACTGATTATTGCAACACAGAATTTGTTGTTTAGGTGTTTCTACATGCATATGAAATGAAACTCAGGAATAAGCTGAAAAAAAAAAGAAAAACAGAGACATTTAAACAGATGCTATAAAGAAATCGCTTCCTTTTTCCTTTACTGTCCCTTCTCTACTATCCACTGCCATAAAGTGATGTTGAATTTTTGTAATTGCATTATTCTTACTTTACTTTTTCTGTCTCACAAAAAACTGATTTTTAAGCTGTGCTTAGTGAGGGAAAAGTATATGCAAATGTTACTTTTGCTAGTTAATTTACTTTATTTTATTATTTTCTTGTATTAATTTTTTATTTTTTAATTTTATGCTGTCTAAACAGCAAATCCATGTTTAGGCAGTATAAAAAGGTAACATTTTTTTTCCTGTTTTCAGTCCATGCTTCATGGAGGCTTATTATGGTCCAATGAGCTGGCAGACTTGCTTTTTATTAGGAAATATCTGTACATTAAAACCCTTTTGGTAAACATCTGTTGTCCCAAAGGGTATCAATGTGCATTTTACCTACTACCTAATAAATGTCTAATATCTGCTCCATTACAAGGCTCAGCAACTTAGCTCTCAGCTATCCAGATTTTTGAAAGAATGTCCAGATTTTTGAAAGAATGTCCAGATTTTTGGCTCATATTTTGGGTCTGTTCCTCATAAAACGTTTGGTTTTCTGGCAAATCATTGAGGGCGGAAATCAGAATATAATGACAGATATTTGAGTTTCAGACTTAATCTCCTTCAGAAAATGCATGCTAATAGAACACCTGTTATTCTATTAACTTTAAAGTTTATAAGAGCAATATTTAAAAATTATCGCTATTTTTGGGCCTTGGTCCCTCCATTATTTGTGACGTTGTCCAGATTTCTTGCTCTAAGAGGTTAAGAGGTATGCTCCGTATCTTTTGCTAGTGCTGCCACCTCTCAGTTTTTTTTTTCCAGACTATCCAGAAATCAAACCAATTGTCTGATAGTCCGGAAAACACTGTACAAACTCCGGTACTCTGTTTCAAATAAGGAAACGGACTATCGGAGTCTGTTAAATCAGTGGATTTACTATGTTTTTTTTTACAGAAAAGTGTAGTAAATTGGCAGAAAGCAGGCATCAAGAACGGGAAAAGGGGGCATTCCCCATTAGTTGATGCATGATGACATCACAGAATGTGTGGAGGGTTGGGCTGGAGACAGTCCTCATCAAACATCCTAAAGTACTTCAAATGTTTTAAGACAAATGCAGATAGCTTATTGACAGCTCTATCTCGGCATGGTCTCTCTTTTTTTAATTTCTCTAAAACTTTTGGGTTTATAATAGCATGACAGGAATGGACCCTGTTCCTAAGTCAGGTTATAATAAAAGTTCATGAAATTAGCATTGTTTCAGTCTCTGATACTAGCTAAAGGTGTTCTTTGTTGCACCTGCAATGTGCCCAGAATTGACTCCTTCTGCAATTCATGCAGAGTTAAATTTTGGTAGCATATGTAAATTTGACTGTAGATTATTTTTTATTAAACCTTGTTCCTTCTACTATTGGAACTCTCGGAGTACCATTCTTTCACATAAATTTCATTTCTGCCTGCAAATCTTGATATTTTATGACTTTATGTGTCTCTGCACATGAGACACTGTGATCACTAGGTGTAGTGATGTCAACAATGAATGCTACATTTGTCTTTTTTTCATGATCTACTATATCTGGTTTTCTCACATCTATTTTTGAATTGTTGGTAATAGGTGATCCCATGTGATGAACACTTAAACGTTGTTTATTATGCTTTGTCATTCTTGTTTCCAATGCTTCTCAGCTACTTCTATATTGTAGTGCTTGCACAATCCCCAGTGCAGCAGTCTTGCTACTTGATTGTATCTTTAGTGTACTTTCCCTCTGCCATGAGTGTAACATACCCTGCAACAAGGTGTGTGACTGTTTCCGATTTTTTTTTTTTACTAAACCTACATTTGCCTGTTTCTCCTACATGTTCAATGGACTTTGCAAACCAACATGTAAGTAGTCCACTATCCCAGGGTGCCATTATTAACCTTTCTTCCTTTGGCTTAAACTCACTCTCCTTAACCATTCCTGCATCAAATCCTGATCAACATGGGGTTGTTCAAGGAGATCTCTATAACTGCCAGTATATTTAAAGCTTTTTCACATTTCTTTCCTTCTACTCTGATGTTTTCTGCTGCCTTCATTTGCTGTCTGATTTTTCTCTACTTCTAGTTTGATTAACATTCCCACTTGCTACATGAATGCTTCTGCTAAACTAATCAGTGAGGTCATCTTAAGACTTTCTCTCTTCATTTTGTAAAACTTTCACTATATTTGGATCTGATGAGGTCTGCAAATATGTATGCAGTCCCATAACTGCAGATCTATACATGCAGTCAGATTTGAGAAGGCCCATATCTCCTTTAGCGAGTGGAATATATAATCTTAATATGCACTGATTGTATATATCATTTGATAAACATGAAGCATTTTTCTTGTTTTTCTGTCCAGCTGATAGAATACCATTCAAAGCCAATCAATCACACCAAAACTGTAAGTTGCAACAAGAAGACCAAATTTGTTTATAGCTCTGCCATTACTTCCAGATATCAAGGCTGTTTTCAATAGTAGGTTTAGTCTTATGAAGTATTCCTTACTAAGTTTTATTCTCGTTTGTTCATGTTTTATTGCTGATCCTTCATCAGTTCCTAAATATTCATACACTCTTTCCTGCTCAAGTTCCTTTATATCACATCCCTTTCCTAGATTTTTCTTGGCACTGTGACTTTCTTGTTTTTTTTTTTAAAAAATGTTTTGAACATTCTTATAACATCTGAAAAAGTTTTAACTACTTGCAGTTGTACTTTCAACTTCTCATCTGTTGAACTATACAGTTTTAAGTCATCTACAAAAATAAATGAGAAATATTTAGACAAGTTTGTTTTCTGGGAGGCAAATTGTAAACAAGACCTAATCTGTTAAGTAAACAGCTTAGAAGGTTAAGGGCAAGGCAAAGAATTGAAGTGATAAAGAATCACCCTGGAATATTCTCTTTCAAATTGTTATCCCTGGGATAATAATTTGCTATTTGTTATGTATTAATTGCAAATTACTTTGCCGTTGTAATGTAATTGATCACTGTAGGATGTATACATCTGTAAGCACTCCTTTATCCATGAATGTGGGATGCTGTCAAATGCTTTTTTATAATCTATCCATGCCATACCTAGAGTCTTCCCCTTTTTACAATTCTCCATTACAAGTTTATTTAGTAACACATGATCCTTTGTTCCATAGGACTCTTTTACCCTTTTTCTATTGCCATGTTTAAGTCTTCTACTAAATGACCGTAAACTCAGTCTGCATCACTTCCAGTATAAAGTTTGTACATTGTTGGAAGGCAAGTTATTAGTTTATATATAGTTCTTAGGATGGCTTACAGGTTCACTGTTAAAGGGGAGTTTTGTTTTTCCTGTTGTTAACCAGGCTGGTGTATGTTTGGGATGCGGATGCACATATAACTAGTTCTTACTCAGGGATAAATCTTTGTGTAAAGATGATAATACTGTTAGCCAGAGATTAGGTACTACTTTTTCGAGTTAGGAGCTGTTCTTAGCCAGAGATTAGGTACTACTTTTTCCAATTATGAGCTCTTCTTAATTTTGTTTCAATTTCTCTGGCCATTACTTCATCCTATTTCATATCCTGTACATTTACACTCCTTACTATTTCTTTTAATTTTTCTATCCATTGAGTATCTTTGTTATGTTTCACAGAGCCCCATAAATATTTTCCAAAATATGTCTATTTCTTCTTTTTTGATGGTGTTTTTAGTCTTTTTGCTTTGTTTTCCAGGTCTCAATAAAACTTTTTTGGGCCATCAGTGAATTGCCTGTTTTGTACTTCTCCCTTATATTTAACTGCATATCTTTTAAGTTTGTCTGCCTATGTTGATATCATTAGTTAACTATTTGCAATAGTGTATGATAGGTACTGGTCTGTTCTGGTATTGTGCATTGCTTTTATCACATCTATCCTTCTAAGTATTTTTGTTGATCTGTTCTCTCTTCTGTATTCTTCTAAAAGTGACACTTCTTGTCTTAATTACTTTATAGTTTTCTCTGTCTGATGCTACCATGACGGCATTTTATTTCTTCCGTTCCTTTCTCTTATTACTCTGTATTTCTGCGGCAAGACTTTATCTGTTATTAGTTTAGTTGCACAGTATTATATTATATTTACTTCTCTTATATTACATGAACTTCTGTTAATAGTCTTAATTACTGTGTTTATCTGTTTTATCAGACTTCTAATATTGTGTGCCTTATTTTCCTTCTGTAATCGATTTATTTCATCTACTTTAATATGGCTATTTAAACATATTAAATTAAGCAACTCCTCCCTTTAATAATTTTCTTCTAAGTTAAGGGCACATTTTTTGCTCACTGTTTCCTGCGGGCATACTACAGAAAGTTCTAGAACATCTTCCTGTGACACTGCCAGTTTCAAGAGTTTCCACTATTTCTTGCTCCTTCTCTTGTTGTGCAAATCCAACTGAACTTTTGTACTAAAGGCTCCAGAGCATTCATCATGTGAAAAGTGATCAGATGCTTCCTATTCCACCACTTTCTTTTCAATTTGGGGGCTCATTGTTCCATCAAGAGTGTGACATTACCTGAGTTGGATTTCCTACACTAAATCCTTCACTTCACAGGTAATCCAGAACTTTAGTTTCTATTTCCAAGTTCCATTTCTGTTTTTTTTTAATCTCTCCAAGTCTTTTGGCTTTCTAATACCATGATGGTAATGGACCCCATTCCTAAGTTAAAGTACGATTAAAGTTCATGGAAGTTATATTGTTTCAATCTTTGATGTTAGCCAGTACTGCTCTTCACAGCACCATTTCTCTGTATGGACTTTTCAATGGCTTCAGAGATACAAATGAAACTGCATTTCCTCACTATGATACTAAAGTAAAATCTAAATGCATTCATTTAGTAATATTCACTGAAATCACCCTTCAGGTTTTGTGGTACGTGAAGAAGCTGCACCTTAACAAACAACAGCAAAGCAACAGTAAGATGTCAGAAGTGTATTTAGAGATAATACTTAAAGTAAAACAAATAGCTAAAATAAACAAAAGGACTCAAGATAATAAAAATGAAGACAACAACATTCCCATTAATAGATTAACAAATTAGCAACATGCCCATTACAAACGTAGTATGTTTCTCAACAGTACTTTTTTGATGAGATTGTTTATTAGAACAAAACTGTTGCAGCTGTGAAGAAAAGTATAGCACACACACACACACACACACACACACACACACAAAACAACTGAACTCATTACATTTGGGTCACTCCTGAATATTCTGTAAAGCTTGGCAAATAAAAAATCATTCACTACTTTATAAAAGTATGGCTTGACATGAGAAAGGTGATGTTTAAATGCCTAAAATTCTTACTGTAGGCCACAGTATTGGTAATATGTTGGGGAAGCTTCTGGCCTCCTTTGGGTGCTAACATGACAACTGTATGATGTGGCAAAGAAAGACCATTCACAACAAAGAGTGTGTAAATCAGTTTCTTTCTCCAGTTACAATATTTTATAACATATACATTCCATCTTCATTTTCTTCAGAAAAATAAACATGCAGTACATATGTATCCTGAAAAAATAAAGACAAATAAAGAAATGTGTTCAAAAGCAAATACTGAGAAATGTTCTAAGCACAGTAATGCTTTCCATGGTGGGAATGATTAGGAGATAATAGACCAGTAAAGGGGGGGGGGTATCCACCTGCAGCATCAGGCTCTACAACACACCTAGTAGGCAGGTTTTTTCCAGATAATTCACATCCTTTCAGGCATTATTGCTAAGGTGTTTGTGGTGTAGTATAGATATGTTGTTTACCACCACCCTGCATGTGTCACTGAGCAAATATAACTCATTTTGCCCCAGTCATCATTCACTGTAACTCGTCCTATTTATACTAAAACAAAGAGAGAAGCTCTGTCTATTGTACATGCAACATTCACAACCAAAACAGTTAATAACAACTTTGTTTACTGAAAATTATCTCCAAATGAAATATATCTGTTTTAAAATGAGAAAAAAAAGTTAAAGTGAAGTAAAGTAAAACAGAATGGAACTGCAATTAGCCAGTCTGAAACATCATTAACAGAAAAACATTTTTTTAAATGCATACTAGAGTAAATAGCTTAAAACTAACCAAATACAAGTTAACAATTATTGCTATTTTAGCTTATAACACAATAACACAAAACTGCTTGAAACTAAAAATCAACACTAGAAAATTACCTCAGAACTGCTGAAGGCTGCTTTACTTAACCAGTGAAATGCCTTCTATAATACAATGTGCACTAAGTTAATGTTATCTGTTCAAATGAATCAGAAAAAAAACAATAAATGTAATGCATGGAGTTCCTGTTTGTATGGCAAATTTAACATCTTGTAGTGTTAGTTTATTGAATGAATTTTGTGATAAGAGGCAAAGCTAAAATAATAAAACAAGTTCTTTAATCATATATTAGAAGATATTTAATGTATTGGATGTCCTGTGCATTCTATGTGCAGGTATAATTTATCTTAGTAGGTTCTACAGTAAAAAAATATATACATTTGTCCTGGTCCCCTTCAATAATACACATCACACCAAATGGATTCAACAACCTTTATTAATTATAACATAAATTTATTACATCCTTTCAAATATCAGTTATAACACAATAACTTTATAACCACAACATGTAAAAATCCTTCTAACATATATCATGGCAGCGTATCCCGCTTACCCTGTCCAAATAAGCAGCTTCCAACAACTCATGTTATTCACCCTAAAGCATTGCAACAACACCAACACCAAGAGGGGGAACAGAAGAAAGACAAGCCTGCCCCTCTTCTCAGCCCAATACCCACCTCCATAAGCATATCAAACAAAATGAAAGAAAATTGGGAGGGAGGGCAGATAACAAGGCCATGCAAAAGTGCAATTCATCCTAACAGTTATACTCCTATAAACGTCTAAGTCCCACTCTACATCTACCTCACTTCCTCTACAGTCCCCTCATAAACTGACCCTTCCCTTTCCAGCTAAACAAGCCTATCTCTGTTCCATAACCTTAAATCCTTACACTAAAAGACACACACATCCCACCCCAGTTAACTTTCTATATTCTTGCCAAAGATATCCCTGGACAAATTGGTTTGTTCCAAAACCTCATTTGTCCCAGTCTCCTTCAATAATTAATGCACATGACACCAACTGACATTTGACGACCTTTAATAATTATAACATAACTTTATTACATCCTTTCAAATCTTAATTATAACATTTATAACCAGAACATGTAAAAATCCTTATAACATATCAGGACAGCATACCCCGCTCACCTTGCCAAAATAAGCAGCATCCAATCCTCTGCTCATTTGTTTTACCAGTCAAATATCATCCATATGCAGTGTCCATACCTCCTCTCACTTATTTATCAATCAAGCAGCATACTACTGCTCACTTTATTCCTCCAAAATCATTGCATCAACCCCTGACACCAACAGGTGGAACAGAAGAGGGACAAGCCTGTCCCTCTTCTCCACCCACCAGCCTGACCACAGGCTGTTCCCTCTCCCTATATAAACTTTTCACCAAACCTTCGAAAAATAAACTTAAATGTATGTTAAACAAGTCTAAACCAAACTCACTCAAATGCACCACATCAAATCAAACCAAACTGGGTCCCTGTCATCAAAATCCTGATGTTCTATCATATACATACCTAACACCCCCAGTTGCCATGCCAGCATAAAGTTAATAAACCTACATGCATGCTTTAAGGCCTTAAAATTAACAGCAGTCTGCCAGTACAAATGCGATACTATCTCCGACCATACAACACACATACCTAGTTATAACGTCTGCAACATAGCCAAATCCACCCTTATCCTGTGCACCAGCCGGGTTTAGGAATTAACCCTAAATCATTATCCGCCAAGTGTATCACCAATATCCGTGGCAATCCCATTTGTGACCATATTACTTCAGTTTCATCCAAAAGTTGATTACATCTAAGACCTCTAATCCCATGCCACCTGTCTATCCCAATCAATCCAAACCCAAGTCCTTCCCATCCTTCCTAACAACTGCACTCTTTGCCGCCCAATGGATATATGAATGGCCCAAGATGACAATCTCCTTTCCTGACAGACAAAATAAAAAATAATCATCAATCGCTTCCATTACCTAATATAAGATAAAAAAGCATTTGAAGGCCACCTTCCTACTCTCCAAATGACCTCAGTGGACCTGCCTTCCTTCACTAAATCAGAAGCCCTACTAATATGGAAAGAATGAGTACATAACCACTCACCTGGAAAACCCATACATCACATTGCCCTTCTCATTACATTGATAAAAATGATTACCCATTAGAACTGTTGCTTTCATATTTGTACACGAATAAACAAGTCTTCGTGGGTTCTGTTTAAGCAGCTTTATTCTATACAAACAGATATAAAGGCTTATCAAGTATGACTTACGTAACTTATATACAAATTGACTACTGTGATCATACATGCTTACTCATTGGCTGCTTCTACAAAATGGCACTAGGGATTGCACGTGCCTGAAAATTATACATGCACGCACAACCTTGCATGCTTCTTAAAGACATAGCACACACATGTTACACGCTGATCGACATCCTCCCCTTTTGAGAAATAGGTCATGCAATTTGTCAGGAGATTATTTAGCATGCAGAAATCACAGATAATCAACAGACATGCATTATACAATAGTATATATATATATATATATATATATATATATATATATATATATATACACACAATCTAGTCCATGTTGCTGTGTATTTCACACTAGGCTTAAAAACTCGTCCATATCTTGTGACATAAAATTGGGAATTAGATTTAGCAACTGTAATAGTTTCTGCAAAATGTTTGACCTGTGGAATGTTCAAATTACTTTCTGGAACAGAATCAAACTTTTGAACACATTCTGGTCTGGAAACAATGTCTGGCTCATTCTTCGATTTAGAGTTTGCATCACAGATACAATGCTGTGATTGCAATGATGAAGGTTCTGATACAGAAAGAAGATGTCTGCGATTCCACCTATACTCCACACCCTTGGAGCTTACCAAATAGGATCTCAGCTTGCCACAGAAGCCTGTAATCTGTCCTATTTGATCAAAACCTTTCAATGTCTGGATTCGTACCATCTCTCCTTCCCTTAACAAATGAAGTAATCTGCTCAGTTTGTCATAACTAAATTTCTGGATATCATACTTCTTAAACAACTGAGCCTTGATGGTTTTATTGTTCTTAGAAGTAGGCTTCAACAAACTGGATGAAATAGGTAGCATAGTTCTAGCTTGTCTGGAAAGAAGTCTTTAAGCAGGTGAGCCAAAAATATCCTCACGAGGAATGTTTCTGAGATTAAGTAAATTCAAGAATACATTGGTACTGTCATGCTTTGACTTCTCAAGTAATTGCTTTGCACTTTGTACATCTCATTCAGCTAGACCGTTTGACTATGGATATTCAGGACTGCTAGTGACATGTACAAAGTCCCATTGTCTTGCAAATTTCTGAAACAACTGGCTAGTAAATTGAGTACCACTGTCAGCATAAAGTTTGTGTGGACTACCATGAACTGAGAAATGACATTTTAACTTAGTGATAACAGCTGCTGAGGTTAAGTTTGGTAGCAGATCAATCTCAAACCAATTTGAATAAAAATCTACCAAAACTAAATAATGTTGATTGTTCAGGAAATGGATTCAGCTGAAGCGGTTCTCTTTGCAAATGTGCTCTGGTACTATTACATACTGAACAAGAAGAAAGAACTTTGTCAATGTCCTTTGATAATGAAGGCCAAAATACTAGTTATATTGCTCTTCCCTTAGTGGATAACAAACCTGGATGACCACAGTGCAAAATCTGAACATACTCTTGCTATAAGCAAGCAGGAACAACAATTTTTGGACCTTTGTAAATAATACCATCTTCCATAAACAATTCATCTCTGCAAGGAAAATATGATTGCACCTCAGGTGATACACAAGATTGCTTTGACGGCCATCTGACATTGAAGCAGTGATCAAGCTTCTGTGAAATAGGATCAGTCATAATGTAACCTCTTAGCTTATCAAGTCTAGTGGTGGAAAAAGTACACACTGACATTACATCAAAGTCAAAAGTTTTAGCATCAAGTCATTCTATGGAATTTCTAGGTGATCTGGATAAGGTATCAGCCAGGTAGAGCAATTTACCTTTAGTGTAGACCAATTTGAATTTGTACTTTTGCAACTTGAGCATCATTCTTTGTAATCTTGCTGGAGTGGAATGCATAGGCTTCTTTAGAATGGTAACAAGAGGTTGATGATCAGTTTCAATCTGGATATCTCAACCATAAATATAATCATGAAACTTGGAACATGCGAAAACTATTGCCAAAAGCTCTTTTTCAATTTGTGCATAATGCATGTCAGTCTGAGTTAATGTCCTAGATGCACAGGCTACTGGTCTGCCCCCCTTAAAGAATCACTGTGCCAAGACCAAATTTTGAAGCATCACAGGAAGAACAACTGGTTTATTTACATCCTAGTGCCTTAACGTTGCAGAGGTGGCAGTTTTCTGCTTAAGGTCATCAAACGCTTTCTTATACTGTTCTAACCATGGTCATACAACATTTGAGCATGTTAGCTCTCTCAAAGTTGCTGTCAACTCACTGAAGTCTGGGATAAATTTGCCTAAATAGTTGACCATGCCCAGAAAACACTGTAAACTTTGCACATTGCCCGGTGCTGACATCACTAGAATCGTTGTTTGTTTGGTAGGGTCAGGTCTTAAGCCTGCACTTCTGAACAAATGTCCTAGGTAGGTCACTTTTGGAAGTCTGAATTTGTACTTCAAAGGACTGAGCTTCAAGTTTAATTCACGTGTTCTGTCTAGAACTTTCCTGAGGTTTCTGTCATGCTCTGCTTCACCATTGCCACCAACTAATAGATCATCCACTATTTTCGCACAAGGATAACCTGAAAAAAAATGTTCCATTGTACCCTGAAAGACTTCACTTGCAGAGTTTATTCCAAATGGCACCCTTAGAAACTTTAAAAGACAAAAGCACTTGTAAGGGCAACCTCCAAAGATAGAGCCAAAGTGTAAAGCAAATTCTTTATTAATCCACAGTAAAAACAGTCCAAAAGGCAGTCCTCCAAAATGTTTGCCTTTTGGATTATAATTTCAAGTGAGGATTGCCTTTTGGTATTTTAAATTCAAGTGAGGATTGCCTTTTGGATTATAATTTCAAGTGTGGATTGCCTTTTGGACTGTTTTTACTGTGGATTAATAAAGAATTTGGCTTACACTTTGGCTTTATCTTTGGAGGTTGCCCTTACAAGTGCTTTTGTCTTTTTAAGTTTTGGTAACTGTTTGGCACTTGGTCTCTACATTTAAGTGACATCCTTAGAAATCTGTATTTGCCAACCAGAAGTAGTGAGAAATGTGGATTTGTGATCAAGCATCAATTGCCTAAATGAACTCTGCATCCAAAACAGAAAATAAGTGGCATTCAGTTATTAGAGCTGTAACTTCCTTAGCTGTGTGCATTGGATGATATGCCCTTTTTAATGCTTTGTTCAAATTTCTAGGATCACTGCACATTCTGATTTCGTCTGAGCCTTTCTTGTGGGCGGCTGCCATATTCAGCACCTATTCAGCTGATTCTGTGACTGGACAAATCACACCTTGTTGCACCATCTTTTCCAACAGAGCTTTTACTTTATCTTGCATTGGAATCAGAACTCTTCTTGCTGGTCTGACTACTGGAGTGACCTCTAGGTCTAACTTCATGGAATACACAACTGGAAGTTTGCCCAACTTGTCTTCGAAAACATTAGCATACTCTGAGAAAATGGCTTCAGAAAAACTTGAACTTGGAGCTGCACTCACATGATGAGCCTCTTTAGCAAAAGAAAGCAGATTCATTCTCAAGCTATCTTTGAGACCCAGAAAAGATTGCACTGGTCATCAGACTATGTAGAATAATAGGTTGTAACAATTCTCAGCTAAATAACAGGAAAGTATTACTGAACCTTTGGTATGAATTTCTTTTCCTCCATACACAACTAATCTTGCACTGCTGGTTACATTGAGTTGTTCATTAGTTCTCACTTTTGCAAATGTGTCTGCTGATATAACATTACACTTTGATCCAGTGTCTGCTTTGAGCTCAGTTGATTTCCCATTGATCCGAACTGTACAAAACACTTCACTCTTTGTTAATAAGTTTACTGCATCAGCCCTTTGTCCAAGTAGTGATACCCCATCCACATAGAAAGCTGACTGTTTCAGCTCTACTTGATCAACTTGCTTTTTTGTGCGACCTTTCTTTACAATTGAATGAGGCTTGCCTGATTTACAAAACTTTTGGAAATGGTTTCATTTTTTACACTTGTGGCACTGATGAACAAATGCTAAACACGTCTCTCTTTTAGATTCATGATTTGCACCACAATTGTGACCGTTAACAATAATGCTAAATTTTGGTTTTGCTAACTCATGTTTGTGTTGCACTGAGCTGGTGGTGGAGCCGGCACCTTTTCTAGAACCTTCTGGAAAGCTTGGAACCTTCCTTGGAAACCCTGTGGCTACCCCTTTCTTAGGCCAGTTTCTGTTTGCCACGTGTTGCATAATATCTATGTTTGCTCTGGAGCTCATAAAAAACATGCTTTTGTCTCTTGTAAGCATACTAGTATGTCTTTCTGTCACCTCATGGATCTGACAAATCTCTATTGCCATATGACATATATACCTGCTCTTGCATCTGTCAGTTGGAAATGCCACAATAAGAATAAATGCTAGAGAGAGAAAATGAAGTAAAACAAAAATAAACACCCAGTGACTCTTAAAACAAAACTCAGCATGTTTTCTTTTCCTTTTAAAGACACTGAGATAGCATACAAACTCCAAACAGCCATTAGCCGGAAGTTAGAATCAAACCTTGTACATGGGCGACAAATACCTTAACCATTATGCCACCTGGTCTCTTAGGTTTACTAATAAAACTGGGGAAAAAAAACACTGTTGCTAAAACAATTCCACCTTCATCCTAATACAGCCCTATTCCAAATGCCAGAATAGTGAAACCTCCAAGTGTGCAAGCACAGAGAGCAAACATTACAGGCATGCACCTCAAGACCGCACCTCTCAACTGTCAAGGCTTCTGCAGAATGTTCATATCCCTGGCTCCCCTTTTTGGTCTGCTCCTCATAAAATCTGTGGTTGGGATGATCTGAGCTAAAGTCACTAACAACTACATATATTTACGTTTCAGAAATCAAATCCTTCAGCAAATTCATGTCAAAACCAAGCCTCTTGCTGGACTGAAAAGTGAAAGTGAAGTGTGCATATTAATGATATCCTTAAAATTATTTCTGAAAATTTAGTCTTATATTAAGCTGAAAGCCTTCACAATCTAAATGTGTATCATTACAGAGTAAGAAGCTAAAACCAAAAAACTATGGGTACTCTATCTGGGCTAAAATATTGATGCTCCTTTGCCCAGATTTCCTACACCAGGAGGTCAAGAGATATTCTGATGACACACAAAATATGGAAAACAACACTCCTGGCTCAGCCGACAAGTTGAAAGCCACAAAACACCATTCTCCTACCAGCAATCCACCTTTCAAGAAACTACTTACTGAAATCCCATCTCCAAGCAAACTCCTGTCTACCAGCTCTCAGAATTACCACCCTCCCCACTGTACACCACCAATGCTGGTTTCCAGCTCACAGAATTGTGCTATTAAGTGACCACACTCCTCAGATTTGCTGGGACCCACCAGTTTCAGTGTTAACTACCCAAACACAATAAATTCATGATGATCCTGCAAAACTGCACAATTATCCTTACAGAACATAGCACAGACCAACTGTCCTTACAACCATGCTAACCCCATAATGATTTAGTGCCCCACCATGCACGAACGGTAAACAACCATTAATCCAGAGAGCTTGCAACATGTGAAAAGGCATTCATACCTCAGCTGGACTCACCCCAATCTCCAGAACATCACTATCTGGTATCACCACCACCAATGAAAAATATGAATAAATGACTAACCGGAAAACCTCTCTCCCCCTACCTCAACCAAAAGAGCTACCTTGACTACATATCATCCCACCAATGCAACTTAATGTACCAACCAACATTGTAAAATTTCTACCTGACTCATCACTGCGCTGTTGTCATTTTTTTTTGGGGGGGGGGTGCGAAATGTAATTCCTCTTAAAGTGTCTATCCCCATGCCAAAGATGTCCAGGGACAAATTGGATTGTTCCCAAACCTCAAATAATATAGGTATCTATCATCCTACTTATAAGAAAACTCGGTATTTTGTCATTTCCGATCCACCATCAGTAGACAGTGCAATCAGTTAAAAATACAAGAACTGTGTAATAGTAGATCTCAGAAGAAGTATCCTACACTGAGCAAGTAGAACAGAAGAATGTATATCTAATAATAAAGGTAAGAAGAAACCAATTAAAACAAAGTTGAATGGCGCACAACCAACTAATAACCCAAAATGCAGAAACACATTGGAACTCCATGGAACAATTAACAAACACAAAAGAGCTTCAAAAACTCAGGCTAACATAAAATGCCACAAATTTAAGAAAATGATTTAGCACTTTCTTTCTGTAATACAGAAATTCCTCAAAATAAATCATCTTGCATCACTTTGTTAAATAACTTAAGACTTAAAGAACCAATGCTGTAAATTCATCAGTTTAACATTTACCAAACTGTCAACATGTACTTCATAATTATTCTTACTACTTATTTAAAAAAAAAAAAAAAAAATATATATATATATATATATATATTTACAATTATATAAAAAATATATACTTAATACTTTTGTTGTATAAATATCATATAAATATATCACTAAAACTAAATGATAATAAAATGATATTTCACACAATCAAGCCAAAAAGACTGACAATTTCACAGAATAATAAAAATATATATCATTTAAAGCTTAGCTGCACCCAAATTCAAAACAGGAATTATAGAAACCATGTCATTTAATACAGGTGGATTAATTGCATCCAGTCTAAGTTGCCATAACAATTCCTTAAATTAGAGCCTGTATTCCCATTCACCACAGCTCAGACTGATCACAACCTTCTCTAAAATTCCAGATTTAAAGCCATTTGATTTTTACAAACAATAAAATGCTTGTACATGGAATTATTAGTATTACTGGTCTTAATATCATAAAGGTGGTCATATACCCTTTTCTCTAATGCTTGTTCTGTTTTTCCTTCATAGAAACTAGAACAACCTAAACATATTGCAATATACAATTATTTATTTAACTATTTTTTGACATTTTTAGAGGAGGTCCGTCAGAAAAGCTCCACTACTGAAAGATATACATAGTCAGAGACATTAAACAATCTTAACAAAGCAAGTTACTAGAATTGATAGAGTTTTTTTATCTACATATACATGCATGAACAATTAACGAAGTTGCTGTATACATATAAAACATATATTAGGCAGAAAGTGCCAAAAAATTGTGATATGATTTATCAAATCATACCCATAGTTTTACAGTTACCCTTATGTAACTTTATTCTATTCTGTAAACTATTATCCAAAAAAAAAAAGATTTTCCTTAATCAGAATATAAGGACATTGTTAATTGCAAGTGCCACATTTAGCAGTTCCTTAACAAATGGCTGCTCCCTCACTTTTAATAACATTATTGCCATATTCAAATATTTTTTTTTAATTAAATGTTGTCTTAAATGCAAACGTGGGATTAGTCCCTAAAATTTAAAATATGTTGGACTATTTTTCAAAATAACTACATTATTTTTAACAAGTTTAATTTTATTTAAACGTTAATTATATTCAAGGACAAGTGTATGGTCATAGGGTAACCCACTGGTTAAGCTGGAATCACAACTGCTGTTTGTGGCATCCTTATTAACCTCCAGACCTACCCCAAGAAGGGGTTTTTATTATTGGCTCCATTCCTGTAATACTAAGTCTATGGTATCTCTAATCAAATCTAAAAGGTAACCACTGTGCAAAAACAAACCCAGTAGCAGCCATTTATTCAGGAACCTCAAATGTGAAGCTTAAAAACAAAGGGGTTGTGTCTAGATTTAGGGATGTCATTGTTCCCCTTTATTCAGCCCTCATTTTGCCAGTCATTGAATATATTGTGCCCTTTGGTATGTATCTATCCAGACACATGCAACCACTAGAATGCCAGCAGAAATACCTTACTAAAAGGACACAAAGTCTAAACATGTCGTATATAGACCAACTCAAAGCCCTGGTACTATATTCAATATCCTGCAGACTGTTGAAGAGACCTGTGTCTGGCATACAAGGCACCCTCCAATCCAATATTGATGGATTTACTACACATCAGCAAGTCAAATGGCATCAGAAATACTCAATGTAGGGATCTGATCCTCTTCTGCAACATCAACAGAGTAGTTTGGAGGGGCTGGTATATCTTTCAGGGGATACAACTCATCTGGAGCAGACTCCCCAACCACATAAAACATATTTCATCCCTTTTCATATTTAAGCACAAGTTGGACCAATGGATGGGAAACAGAAGATTTATCTCAGGACTGCCCCCACACTACTAATGGACAGAGGCAGCTCTTAAATGCTTCATCCCATGCATGGGTCCCTCAAATTATCTATGGTATGATCCTGGTTATTCACATTATGTGTAATATATAATTACCGATCATCGGATGGCTGAGGCCAATATCCAGTCGAATGAGTAGGTTAATTCGAGCACAAAAATGGAAATTTTACTAGGTTTAAAATGACCGGTAAGGGCAGCTAACTTAGTACTTACCTATAAACCTATGAACCTAGGACATCAGTATTATTACTAAAATATAAGCATTTAGAATGCGTGTTGAAAATTACAGGATATGAATCCTTTCATTATTAATGATCCAGTATAGAAAGTGTCTGTATCATTATCATTGCAAAAGCCAGATGCTGTGCAATCTACTCAGGACTAAAATTGTGCATATGTGGGTCAACATCAATGGTACTTAATGTTATATTATAAGAATCTATCAGAGATAATCTATGCCCCCTACAGAATATGGGGATTTTCTGACTAAACTGCAAGATGTAAAAATGTGTACAATGCAACCATAGTGGTAGATTTCAAATACCCAAACAGCAAGTGAATACACAATTCACCACAAAATAAATATGCTTAAAAATTCCTTGATTATTTTAATCAAAAAGTGTGGAATAAACAGTACAAAGTCCAACAAGGAATGGCAACATCTAACGTCATTACAACAGTCCTATGATCTGTTAGCTTCCCATGCCTGGTTATACTTACATTAACAGAGGCTATGATACTATCACCTCAAGCATAAAAGTAAATTCATACATATTCATACCTGGCTTTGTTGGCAAACAGGAAGAATACCTGACTGCACCTTATACCTGCTTGCTATTGTTTGCAGGAGGGATGAAGTGATGTACTCGAGTAGGCAGAACATTCAGCAGTCTGGTGAAGGCTGGCATTCAGGACATTAGCATGGACTACAGCACATCAGCCTAGTTAGGCTTACAGGCAAGTTTAGGAATTGGCCCCATAGGTGATGATATTCTTAGATCACTCCTTATTGCAAGGCAATAGCTTATGGACATATGTAAGCATGCAGGTGGTAGAGTCTTCAATACTGCAATACAGCCCATACCTCTATGATATGCAGTAAAAGCTCTAACATGTTAACTTGCAATCACCGGTCATTTGGGAGATAGCTGCCAACCTCAGGCAGAAGGATCATTTCCTTTATTGTTCACAAAAAATGCCTTTGCATTGAGGACAATGACACTCATGAGATTCATGCAACTAGAGAAGCAAGATCATCAGGCAGAATCTGTTAATATATGGTAAAAATAAATAAATAATAAAATCAAATAAAGCAAAAGCACCAACTAATTCATAAATAATCCCTCCATCCGAGTCTTTACCAATGAAAACTGCTATTCAATAAAAAAACTTATTTAGAAAAACGGAATAGAATACTAGTCCTCAGTGATCCAAATAAATCTGCTCAGAATACTCTCAATGAGTTCCATCATATAATTAGGTTCTAAATTTATAAACTCAAGCTAGTAGTGCACAATTATACTGGTAAAGTCAACAAAATACTGTCTTTGGTAGAATTAAAAATGAATAAGATATAAAACAGAAACATAAGTCTTACCTAACATTTAAAAATTAGCCTAGTCATAAAAGGAAATTTAGTTACTTTCTCTTGCTATCAATCTGACAGATGTAAACATGAACTCAGCCTTGTCAAAAATGCTAAACATATTATTTAATTAAAGCAGGACATTGAAAGGGAATGTGAATGTAGCAGTTCATTAATAAACACTCTAGTAGTCAGCTAGGTATCGGCCATAGCAAATATTCTTGCAGAAAAATGTTGTGCTAACTTCACAATAAGCAAAGAAGTATGTCAGGGTGCTGTAAGAAAAAAGGGAAACATAATTTTCATAAATACAGACATAATCATTGCTGCCACAACTAATACCAAAACGCCTCGTTTCATTGGACAAATAATACATTCTATGGCTTCTTACACAGAAATAAGAAAAGCTTGACAAAACCTTTGTCAATTATGATAAATAAAATGTTTACATGAGGATAGTTTCCTTGCCTTTGGCAACAGGCTGTAGCAACACCAATTCTCAAAATAGGGAGATGATCAGTGGCATAGCTAGGGGAGGGCAAGAGGGGAGGTCCGCCCTGGGCGGCACTTCTGGGACTGTCATATTTACATTTTAATTTAAAAAAAAAAACCTGTAACATTTATGTTTTAATTAAAAAAAAAAACTGTAACTGCTTTTAATGCTTCTCTTCTTAGCACCCCCTGTTCTTTTGGTCCGGTCGCACACATGTGTGTACACTCATTTTGCTGCTTAAGGGGTGTGTGTGTCCTCCGATAATTTTGCTGCTTAAGGGGACTGTGTCCTCCAATCATTTTGCTGCTTATTGCTAAGGGGAGTGTATCCTCTGATCATTTTGCTGCTTAAGGGGAGTGTGTCCTACGATCATTTTGCTGCTTAAGGGGAGTTTTTCCTACGATCATTTTGCTGCTTAAGGGGAGTGTGTCCTACGATCATTTTGCTGCTTAAGGGGAGTTTTTCCTACGATCATTTTGCTGCTTAAGGGAATTGTGTGCTCTGATCATTTTGCTGCTTAAGGGGAGTGTGTCCTGCAATCGTTTTTCTGATTAAGGGGAATGTGTACTCCATGTGTGTGTGTGTGTGCGTGTGTGTGTGTGTGTGTGTGTGTGTGTGTGTGTGTGTGTGTGTGTGTGTGTGTGTAGGGGAGAGTGTCCTCTGTGAGTCTGTGTAGGGGAGTGTGTGTGCATGTGTGAGTGTGCGTGTGTGTGTGTGTGTGTGTGTGTGTGTGTGTGTGTGTGTGTGTGTGTGTGTGTGTGTGTGTGTGTGATGCCCCAGTTAGGTATACCTGGTGGTTAGTATTACTCAGGCCCAAACTCTGTACCTTAGGTACAAGGAACAAGGGTCTCAATTCTCTACCCATACCACCATTTGTGATTCAAGGAGTTGAGTCCATAGGTCTCAACTGTCCAAATTTTCACAGAATGTCTGGAATGTTTGGCTGATACTTTTGGTCTGCTCTTCTTAAAATTTGTGGTTTTCTGGCAAATCAGTAAGAAATTAATTCACTAAATAATGATAGCCATTTAAGTTTCAGTCTTCCTTTCTTATAAGAAACACATGGTAACACAAAACATTTTATTCTAGAAACTTTCTATGATTATACAAGCACTGTTTAAAATGTGTCCCTGGTCTTGGGCCTTTGTCCCCCTAAAAAATGTTGGCCTTTTCCAGATTTCTCATGCTGTAAAGTTGAGAGATATAATCAACTGTCAAGTGTTTTTTTTACAAGGAGCTGAGAGCTTCAGTGAAAGAGAAATTTAGTGTAGCTTATGCCAAGTCTGTTTGTATTGCGCAGCAGGTAATGTACTTGCTTTTGAAGCAGAAGGCTGAAGGTTCTACTCCCACAGTGTGGAGATGGATTGCTGATATTGTACTGTTGTACTTTAAAGGGGGTGTAGTGCTGCAGTCCTGAGTATGTCCTCCTTTGCATGAGATGCCTAGTAACTATGAACTTGTTATCAGTTTGCCCCCTATTCCTATTGCAATATTACTAGCTTATCATTTTTTTTAATGTAACATATTTATGTTAGATGTGAAATAGTATGGTTTTGTTAATAGGCATACCTTTCAGCTGACCAAATTTTCCCAGAAAGTCCAGATTTTTGCCTTGTATTTTAGTTAGCTCCTAATAAGATGCGGTTTTCTGACAAATGTTAGAGAATTGAAGCAATTAAATAATGACATACATTTGGTTTTCATACGTTCATAGGTTCATAGGTGTGTACTATAATGGCCCTGGAGCATTTACAAGCCTAGACAATAAGATTACCCTGGCAGCGTGCCACCCGACATTAGTTCCCAGTGCATCTGTCGAGTAAAGCTACTGGAGTGATCCCTGGGGTAAATTTTCTATTTCCCATCCACCCATCAAGATTTCTCTTGAAGAGAGACAGCAAGGTGCTTTGTTTGACATGTATGGGAAGTATATTCCATAGCATGGACAGTCTCTGGGTTATGAACCTGTCCCTCCAGCATGTTCTTTTGATTTGGGTAATGAGGTTGAGGTCCCTGGAGCATGTGGTGCGGAGGGATTGGGATTTCTTTAGATGTAGCATTTCTAACAGAGCTGGGTCAGACATGGCTTTGTAAGTCAAGAAGAGATCGCCTCTAAGTAGATGATATGAGACAGAGAATGGTTGGAGTTTTTTTTAGCCTGTCCATGTAGGACAACTGTTTAAGGCCTAGGATCATCTTTGTGAGGTACTTTTGCAGCCTCTCCAATTGTTGCAGGAGTCTAGTGAGGTACATGCCAAATGGGGCATTGTACTCAATGATTGGCCTAATGAGGGAAGAGCAGAGGGAGACAATGACCTCTTTCTTCCTGGATGCAAAACCCTTAGTAATGAGATGTGCCACATAGAAGGACTTTCTAACCACAGTAGCAATGTGGTGGTCAAAAGAGAGGTTGCTGTCAACCTGTGTTCCCACATCTCTTATAATGCCTTCTGTGTTCAGCAGACTACCATCGATGTGGTAATTCATGGGGACCAAGATTTTCTCAGAGGGGATGACGGCACATTTTTTAGCATTGAGCTTAAGGCCATGGTTCTGACACCATTTGTTGGTCTCAATGAGGTCTTTCTGCAGAATGTCAACATCACTTGCGGAGTTAATAATAGCTCCCAACTTGCAATCATCTGCAAACTTTGTCAGCCAGAGTCCCTTCATGTTGGCCTGGACTTCAGAGAAGTAGATACCAAATAGGAGAGTACCCAGGACCGACCCCTGTGGGACTCCACTCATGACTGGTTGGCAGTCTGAGTTGGAGTCAGCTACTTACACACTGCGGTTTCTATCTGTGAGCCAGTTTGCAACCCACCTAGTGATATAGGGGTTGATGCCTAACTTAGTGAGTTTTCCTATGATTCCTGAGTGGGGAATGGTATCAAATGCTTACTAATAGAAATCCTGTTATTCTAGCAACTTTCTAAGTTTATAAGAGCAGTATGTAAAATCTGGTCCTGTTTTTGTGTCTTTGTCTCCCAATTACTTTAGGCTTTGTCCAGATTTCTTGCACTAAAAGGTTGTGAGGTATGTTAACAGGAGATCATGCCTTCTGAATCTAGTAGTATTCTTTGAAGAGGTAACAACATTTAATTTAAGGCTGACAATACATGCTGCGTTCATAGACCTTGCTGAGGCATTCCATACTATTCCACATAAGGGAATAATTTGCACTTTAATAGGATTATTAATAGCATTAAATTTGTATTTAATACAATGAGTAAAACAGTGACTAAGCAACAGGGCATGATTTGTGAAGGTAGGCGATTGCCAGTCTATCGCAGCAAAGGATACTAATGGTGTCCACCTTCTTTCTGGGCTTTTTTCTCAGACATAAACGTGCCAAATGGGCTATGTAACCAAAGGTGGTGATGACTGCAGATTGGATAACACAATTACTTCAATAAAAGATTTTGAAGTTCTCCCTAGATGGGCTATAAAAATATACATCTTTTATAGTGGTAATGGCCTCAATGCAATTGTGGCATCACAACATTTGGCAAAAAGGGCATATATTATGATTACTAGATAAGTGTTCAGATTACAAAATACTGACACTGTCATTAATGTTCTAGTGACAATGGTATAAAATTATTTAAACTTTGACCAGTGTGCAACACCACAATGAATAGACCATATTATGTTTGCCATCTAATTTTTAAAGACATATATTTTTATTTCAGAGAGAATGTGTCACTTTATACCTCACTAACTGTATGCATTCTTAAAAACAATGTTGCATTTTTATAGCCTTCAAACAAACTATGTAGAAAAACAATAATTCTGCAGTAGAGAAATGGCATGGATTGAAAAGATGAAGTTCTTGGAAATACTTTAGTAAGTGTTCCTATACTCTGTTATAAGTCGTGAAGAGATTGCTATTGATTGTCCTGTAAAGCAATGTTTGCTGCAGTTCTGTTTGAAAGGAGTGGAACATAAACCATAAAATAGCTATCAACAAAAGAAAAAGTGAAAAATACA